>NC_092213.1:74662375-74672473 GCF_043381705.1 Parasteatoda tepidariorum | reverse complement strand
TTGAAAAAAATACAAAACCTGAGTGAAATTTGTTGCATAGTTCCTGAGAAATTGAATTTTAAAGAAGTCGTAAATTTAAAATTCGATTTCTCATGAACTATTCAACGGATTTCTCTCAAATGTTGTATTTTGCTTCGTAAAGTTACACACTTTAAAATTATGTAAGCAATTGTTACAATTCTAAATTTTTCCTTACAATTCTAAATTTTCCTTACAATTCAACCTTACAATTCTAAATTTTTCGACTATTAAAATGATAAAAATGTACTAAATGTTACTTCTTGCATGGATTTATCTCTGGATAAACAAAGTTTATAACGGCGTGAAAAATTTTTAAAAATTCTCTTAAAAAGTTCACGAGATATGGCGAAATTCGCAAAAAGTAAAATTAACATTAAGGTCTCCAAAGCATTGGACTGCTTTCCTGACAAACCTATTGGGACCTTAATTCCTTAATTGCTATTACCCCCAATATTTTAGGGCTCAGAAGTCTGAATCCGTTAAAAAAAAAAGGTTTATTCAGAGAAAACAAGTTTTTTTTGTCTGATTTTGTTTCTTAAAATATGGTCGGCACTTATTATTAAGTATTGAGTTCTAAAACGTGAAGATCCGATTAATAGATCAAAAGTTATTTAGGAAGGTCTGATTTTTTTTAGCGCAGGATACTTGGTTTCAGACGAAATAACGAATTAGTAATTCAATGAGAGCTAAGGTACTTCGGATATGGAATTAGACTCTGTGTAATTAAACATAAATTTGACACGCTTGACCTATTTTAACACGATGCTTTCCAATATCTGTTCTGCAAATCGTCTTCACAAAATGTTGTAACTTTGCAAAATTAAAAACAAATATGATACTTCAAAATCAAACTATTTAATGAGTGACAAAATGCCCCCTGCTTATTATTTTAAACATTTCTATGGATATTTATTTTACTAATCAACTTGAATTCTGGAAATTTTGATACAGTATACACAGAAACAATTTAAGAAGAAACAAAGTTTCGAAGGTTACGTACATCAACAAAAGCGGCATAAGCAATGGCGAAAATAGATCAAAATGGCGAAAATGACCCATACGATACTTCTAGGGTTAATTGATTAACTAGAGAAGCGTCATGAATTTGGGCTTTCGGAATAGGTAAAACTTTCTTCCATTTCATCAATTAAGGAAGCGAAAGAAGTTTTTTTTTTTAACAACTCTTTTTATACAGAAAATTCTGAAGGAAAACCTATATTAATAAGAAAAGGAAAATTTATTATCTAAGTAAAAATGCTATGTTTCTAGCCATTTTTTATATATTTTGATTAAACTTTTCGAATTTATACAACAAAAATATATGCCTATCGGATCAAAAATATATTGGGCTAAAGAAATGCAAATAGTTTTCTGNTAATAAGTAAAGGAAAACTTATTATCTAAGTAAAAATGCTATGTTTTTAGCCATTTTTTATATATTTTGATTAAACTTTTCGAATTTATACAACAAAAATATATGCCTATCGGATCAAAAATATATTGGGCTAAGGAAATGCAAATAGTTTTCCGCAATCATCGTACTATACAGATATATATTTCGATTACTATCAGAATTGAAGTAGAAGCAATATATTCATTAGGGGTCGCAAATTTATGAGAAAATGAGATGAAATCATTAAGTGCAGTATAAATCAGCTCCTTTTTTTAACCACCACAGAAAAGTTGGAACGATTTGATTGAAGTAGAAACAATATGTTCATTAGGGGTCGCAAATTTATGAGTTGAAATCATTAAGTGCAGTAGAAATCAGCTCCTCGTCATAATCACCACAGAAAAGTTGGTACCATTTGATTGCCGGAGAAAATAAAGAGGAATTAAAGGGTTGATTTTCAGAAACACTTAATGGAGTTTGGAGTCTTGATTATGTCCCATTAATGGGACAGGAAGTACATCAAATCATCTAACATTCCAAATCCGTGTATCGTAATAATGGCATATGTATTAAAAATATTGGGATTTTCAAAACTATTAGTAAATCCATAGCGTTAACCATCGATAAAAAAGCGATAGAAAAACTACGATACAATGATTGAGATTGGGTGTTTCAAAAACTTACATTTAAAATTTTCGAAATTTTTTTTTAATTTTCAAAAAATAAAAGATTAAATTTTTTTATTATTTTGTTCAGAGTGCTGCCGCGAGCTAGACATTGGGGGTTTGCGGGCAGCAGGTTGTGCACCCCTACGCAAAAAGCCCATTGACGACACGAGATCTTAATGACTCACTCTAATATTCTTACTCCAAGGGCAAAATGCTTTCACCCTGGAGCTCTTGTTTATGGTACAAAAGTATCATAACGCCAAAGGTGCATTTTTATTAATAAAAAAGAGTTTTTAAATTATTTGCTGGTAGTTTTACTTCTTGACTTTGAAATTTAAGCAGCCAGTGGCAGGTAACGCCTACTTTTTAATAATACCTGTACTCATTCATACTCATATGTGGTGGTTATCTTAACATCTGCCCCGCGAGGGGTTCTAACTAATTCATCTGAGTGGGAATGAATAATAAATCACCGAACCGCAATCGAATGGTGAAAGTTGGGGTTCAGTAACATTTACTGAGAGAAGATTAAAATAAAGCAGCGAGATTAAACAAACAAATTTAAGAGAGAGAAGAGGTTTTTGTGGCAGACTGCCTCGCCTCCCGAGCTTCTTAGGTGCACAGTAGCCGCATAGCCTCAGAGAAGTAGGAAAAATACATGATAATAAATGCGCAAAAATAGATACAAGTATTTACAACTAATACAAAATTTACGGGACAATACTCCACCTGATTAATAATACACGTTTAGCTTCCAACTCTTAAATGCTAATTTCACACAATACTTAGTAGAAAAAACAATTTAATTTAAGCTTTATTCGTTTAATTTTGTCCGAACC
Organism: Parasteatoda tepidariorum; assembly: GCF_043381705.1. NCBI lineage: Eukaryota > Metazoa > Arthropoda > Arachnida > Araneae > Theridiidae > Parasteatoda > Parasteatoda tepidariorum. The sequence continues at coordinate 74,669,552 of NC_092213.1, read as the reverse complement.
AAAACATTTCTTAGCATAATTAATAGGTTTTATATGTTAGTTTAAATGCAATGGCGGTAAAAAAAAAATCAGAGCAATCATTTATTAAATCTATAATAAAATGAGAAGTTATATTATTTATTATCACAATAAACATTCCAGTAAAATTATGGTAACGAACAAATTGGCAAGTATGACGTATGGCTTATTCTGAGTAAAATCATCCAATAGTATGTCGTCTTGTCACAAATTTGAATGAAATTTTTTGCGAAACGTACTTGCTGAAAAAAGCCTAAAATATTTTTTCCTATTTTTCCAACTAAAACTTCGAAATTTGACTGAAAACAAAATGGCGAAACTACAGCTGAGAGCTCAAATATTAACCCTTTCGCGCCGACTGTCACAAATACGTACCAGCATAAGACCGCATCAATCAGGGCAAATCAAAGTATTTACTGGTAATCAAAGTATTTCTTTTAAGCAGTTTATTTGGGGGCGGAGTTATAATTGTTTGATTTATTTAATTCACCATTACTTTATTCAAAATAAAACTATTTAGTTATACTTTGAACTAACATTGATTATATATATGATTAAACTAACAATAATTAAAGTAAAAGCAAAGTAAGTCTGTCAAATTAACAACGACTGCATTTAAGTTGCCGTTTTTTATTTAATTACAAATAGATTCTCATTTTGTAAGAATGCTTTTCTGAATCACCCGTCCCCAATAGGTTAACAATGACTATAACTTTTTTTATGAATAAGTCTATTTTCTTAATTTTGAAAACTATGCAATTAAATTATTAAAATGCAGGAAATATGCGTATAAATATTTAAAAGAAAAACGTGGCGAGAAAAACGGAAAAAAGTTCTGAAGAAGGCCTTGGCCCACAAAAAGCTCTCAATTAAAAAAAAGAAAAAGAATTTTAAAAAATAAATTTTTTTAGGGAAGAGAAGGATTTTTTTTTTTTTTTTTTTGGCTCAATTATATTTTTGATCTCAATTATTTTCTTACGAAGTTTAATGTCATATTTTTCAACAAAGCAAAAAATCAAGACTATGTCTTTTACTTTTTACTATTAAAAAAAATACAAGAAAATGGTGATTTTTAGCCAATATACTTTAAATTTTTATTAAAACGAAAAACAAAGTTTTTTTTCTCATTATGTTAAATTTTTTAAATATAAAAAACTTTTTTGCCTCTGACTATTAAAAAAATATGAAATTCTTTTAACAATACTAATTCAAGATTCTTTCAAACTAATTCAAGATTTTCTTCAGAGCGCAGAAAGAAAAAAAAATCCCGTCCACAATATTTTTTCACATTTTTTTATTTTCTTAGTGACGTATAACTCTTTATGTTTCATGTTGAAAAGTACTTTAAATAATATTAAGTGAAACAAATTGAAATTCCAATGTGGAAAATTTTAAGAATTGCTAACCAATTTCTCCAAAAAATTATTTCAATAAAATTTTTTAAACACTTATACGTATTTAAGTATCAAATTAGAGGCGATAATTTTTAATACTTTATAAAAAGAGATTTAAAGTGATCTTACATCATGTTAAGGGTTACTACTCTTAAATGTTGAGTATATAATAGAAATGAAGTGAATAATAGAAATAAAGTGGTTATATATCAAATAAAAGATTACAATTTTTTTTAATTATTATTGGAATCAAAGTTTTCAATAGTTATTATTGGAGAACTAAAAATGTCATACATGATATTAAAGCCTACAATTTTTAAATTATTGTTAGAAAAAATATAAGCTTTCAATTTTTTTTTTCTAAAGGAAAAGTAAAGGTGCAATGCATCAAATTAAAAACTATAATTTTTAAAATATTTTCAGGACAATTGACAGTTTTTAAAAGGAGATTAGAAGGGGTCTCACTTAGTTATGAAAGTTACAACTCCTGATTTATTATTGGAATTGTTGTTAGTTTTGAATAAGAGAAATAAAGTAGTTCAACATCATAATAAAAAGTTATAACTTTTGAATTATTATTGCTATTAACATCAGTTTTTTAATATATTTTAACTATAAGAGGAAAGTAGTCACACATCAAATTAAAGTCTGTAATATACAGAAAACTTTATAAGTATACTCTGGATTTTTATAGCTTATTATCCATCATCCAAATAACAAAGGCCCTATTCATATGCGATACATATGAACAGAGCTTTTTTTTCCAAAGCATATTATATATACAACTCGTTTATAATATTTCGTAATTTATAACTTTAAGAAAATCATAATTTTAAGAAAAAAAATGTTTGGGACGTTTTTTTTTTATGAGCTGTTAGAATTAAAGGAATTAAACGTTTCAATTTGTAAGATAGGCAGAATGATACAGATCATAGGATCTCCGTTTTTTTTTTCATAGATCGAATTATACACAGTTCTGGCAATCTACTTCTGTCGAATTTATTGCTCACTAAATGCATGATGCAGAGGTGTACGGAAGTATATTGTGGTATAACGAAGTGTACAGCTATGTACTGGGATACACCCTATTTCCCCTAAATGGGCCTAAATATCTCCTTTTTATAACAATTTCTAGCCTTCCCACAACTATTTCTGTATATGTGGACTGATTTTGAGTGATTAGTGAGTTGCTGTTAGTCAAGAATGCCTTTAAGCAGACGAAGAAGCCAGTGTCAACAGCTCACTGATTTTGAACGTGGTCGTGCAATAGGGGCTGCGAGAAGGTGGATTTTCTTCCCACGATACGGCAGAAACACTGGGAAGACATGTATCCATTATGCATGATTTATTTTATATCCGTCATTGAACAGCCGACCCAAATTTTGGTTTACGACAACTAATGTTCAACTCCTCAGCCGTGTAGTTTTGAACCCGATCCAGAAGATCCTGGATCCTGGATCAAGTATTGGGAGAAATTTGCATTTGTGGAGGACTTTTTGATGGAATTAAGAAGAGTTTCGTTACATCGAGAGGAATACCACGAGAACCTCCAACGGTTAGCCTCACGGTAAGGGGNCTCAGGGATGTTTCCCAGACCGTCGCCAATAGCCCATTGTGCAGATCTAGTGCGACGTAAATTAACAACAACAACAACAACCATCTACCACTTATGGTATTTTACGTTAGCACTGTGATCGGTGCATGCCGGATGCGGAATTCGTATCAATCAGCCATGGCTGGGACTCAAACCCGGTTCACCTCATAGGGAGGCGAATGCTCTATCCCCTGAGCCAACCCGGCTCCACTATGCATGATTGTTGGCAGCAGTGGTCAAAGGAAGGTACAGCTTCAAGAAGAACGGGTTCTGGGCAGGCCATACGGCATTACTCAGAAAGACAGCACTCTGATGGTTACAACGGTTATTGAAGTATCAGTATTTCACATTTGAAATGGTGTTTCTCTTTATTGCATTAACCTGTGATCTTGAAACTTTAATCAGTTAAGTATGTTACTCAGACAAACCCATTACAGAGATTTCATTACTCGACATTAATATTTTCTTAGTGTTGGGACCTTTTTTTCCCATTGGCATATTTAATGATCCTCACAGTCCCTCCAGATTCCTCTTGGTGCACAGATAGTAACAGTGACCCTGTTTTGCGTCACTTTTTAACGCCTATTAAAACATTACCCGCGATCAGTTCGCTGAGTTTAAATTTGCTATGTCAGACTCTGTGTTAATCCCTTGAAACATTAACATTTCTTTTTGTATTTTATTGCTTCATTATGCTCATTAAAAATTGATTAGTGTAGACGATATTTTAAGTCACAAAACGTTCCTTCCCTGAACAAATGTGCCCATTTTTCGACGAATTTCTGATCCCCAATTTATTTGGGGTAGCCGCAATTTGGGAAATTAGGTCCCCATAGTTTGGTCCAGTGAGCGATCCAAATTTTTGCACCCCAAAATGCTAATATTACTTTTTGAGTATTTAGCCTTATCTCGAAAAATTTTTAAGCGAATTTAAATATTTATACTCGCTTTTTGAAAGATAATTCCCCTAAATGCACCCCTAAATGTTAAAATTGTTTTTTGAGTATTTAGCCATATCTCGGAAATTTTTTAAGCGATTTTAAATATTTATACTCGCTTTTTGAAAGATAATTCCCCTAAATGTTAATATTACTTTTTGAGTATTTAGCCTTGCCTCGAAAAAATTTCAAGCGAATTTAAATATTTTTACTCGCTTTTTGAAAGATAATTCCCTTAAACGCACCCCTAAATGTTAATATTACTTTTTGAGTATTTAGCCATATCTCGAAAATTTTTTAAGCGAATTTAAATATTTATACTCGCTTTTTGAAAGATAATTCCACGCAAAAAAAAAACAATTTCAGTAAATATTTATTATTTTTGTTATTTTAATTAATAATAATCGAAAACATTATGAACTGTTAGGTAAACAATTTTGTACGCCATTTCAAAGTAATTTTACTTGAAAAAATACAAAACCTGAGTGAAATCAGTTGCATAGTTCCTGAGGAATTGAATTTTAAAGAAGTCGTAAATTTATTATTCTATAAAAACTATTCAACGGAAAAACTATTAACGAATTTCTACCAAATGTTGTATTTTGCTTTGTAAAGTTACACACTTGATGTAAGCAATTGTGTACCTTACAATTCAAAAATTTTCGACTATTAAAATTTTAAAAATATACTAAATGTTACTTCTTGCATGTATTTATCTACAAAGTTTACAACGGCGTGAAAATTTTTTTAAAAATCCTTTTAAAAAGTTCACGAGACATGGCGAAATTCGCAAAAAGTAAAATTAACATTAAGGTGTCCAATCATTGGACCGCTTTTCTGACAAAACTATTGGAACCTCAATTCCTTAATTGCTGTTACCCCCAATATTTTAGGGCACAGAAGTCTGAATCCGTTAAAAAGGACATGTTTATTCAGAGAAAACAAGTTTTTTTTGTCTGATTTTGTTACTTAAAATATGGTCGGCACTTAAAAAGTACTGAGTTTTAAAACGTGAAGATCCGATTAATAGATCAAATATTATTCAGGAAAGGTCTGATTTTTTTTGGCGCAGAATACTTGGTTTCAGACGAAATAACGAATTAGTAATTCAACGAGAGCTAAGGTACTTCGGATATGGAATTAGACTCTATGTAATTAAACAGAAATTTGACATGCTTGACCTATTTTAACACGATGCTTTCCAATATCTGTTCTACAAATCGTCTTCACAAAATTTTGTAACTTTGCAAAATTAAAAACAAATATGATACTTCAAAATCAAACTCTTTAATGGGTGTCAAAATGCCCCCTGTTTATTATTTTAAACATTTCTATGGTTATTTATTTTACTAATCAACTTGAATTCTGGAAATTTTGATACAGTATACACAGAAACAATTTAAGAAAAAACAAAGTTTCGAAGGTTGCGTATATCAACAAAAGCGACTTAAGAAATGGCGAAAATAGATCAAAATGACCCATACGATACTTCTAGGGTTAATTGATTAACTAGAAGAGCGTCATGAATTCGGGCTTTCGGAATAGGTTAAACTTTCTTCCATTTCATCAATTAAGGAAGCGAAAGAAGTTTTTTTTTAACAACTCTTTTTATACAGAAAATTCTGAAGGAAAACCTATATTAATAAGAAAAGGAAAATTTATTATCTAAGTGAAAATGCTATGTTTTTAGCCATTTTTTATATATTTTGATTAAACTTTTCGAATTTATACAACAAAAATATATGCCTATCGGATCAAAAATATATTGGGCTAAAGAAATGCAAATAGTTTTCTGCAATCATCGTACTATACAGATATATATTTCGATTACTATCAGAATTGAAGTAGAAACAATATATTCATTAGGGGTCGCAAATTTATGAGAAAATGAGATGAAATCGTTAAGTACGGTATAAATCAGCTCCTTTTTTTAATCACCACAGAAAAGTTGGAACGATTTGATTGAAGTAGAAACAATATGTTCATTAGGGGTCGCAAATTTATGAGATGAAATCATTAAGTGCAGTAAAAATCAGCTCCTCTTTATAATCACCACAGAAAAGTTGGTACCATTTGATTGCCGGAGAAAATAAAGAGGAATTAAAGGGTTGATTTTCAGAAACACTTTTATATAAATTTCCTCGCAATCAAACAGATTTTGATTTTTTTCCTCGCCATCCTCACAGAAAATTTGAACTATTTTTTTAAGCGTTTTTTTTTCTTGCTCAAATGTTAATACGTAACTTCCAATGAGTACATATTTTTAAAGGATGCAAAATAGATAATATTTTAGTAAGGATTCTAAATAGATACATCAAGTCTGATAAGTACCTAACCTCTTGTATATTGATTAGTATATTTTATAAGGTATCAAAATGTTTGTGTTTGAATTAAAATACAGTTTTCTATTGGTACTTAATGGCAAAATATTTATAACATTAATCATTGTCTTAATATTTCATTTTAACAAGTAATATATTTAAACAATTAATGTTTGCTTTAATATTTAATTTCTTGACCTTTAACAATGAAATGCAGATTCTTTATTTTTAACAATAGAAAATGTAATCAAGATTTCGTTGTATCAAAATTTTTATATCGCTTAACAATTAGAATACGATTGTTAGTCCATAAAATATGAAATGGATTCATTGTTAGAATTAGCAAAAATACTTTGGAAAAATCATTTTTGATCATTCTAACTTGTGCTTTCATTACTGATTGTGCGCTTTAGAGTTCTTGCTTAACAGCAAATTGATTTGGGAAAATATTTTTCCTGCGCTTGATTGAGAAAGAAGTTTTGAGAAATGGGTGATCATTTTGATGAAAGTGATCATGATTTGGGTCAAGAAGAACCCATGCTCCCCGATTCATCCGGGCAGCGATACCACCACAAAAGAGATGCCATGAAAATTTTAGAAGCTAATCACTTCGTATGCATCGAAAAGCTTGGGTCTGGCGCTTTTGGTGACGTATACAAAATGATGGACTTCTCTGGCCAAGAAGTTGCCGTCAAAGTTGTATCCCTTGAAGTCACTAAAAAAAGTGAAATTGAAATTTGGCCAAAAATGCGCCACCCAAATATAATCCCCCTCCTGCAATATGTTAGCTTCAGTAACCCCGATGTAGGAGTTTTTGTAATGCCAGTACATCTGGGCACTTTGAAGGATGCAGTCCAAAACGAGCACTTTTTGAGTCAATCATGTGCCCTAGACTGCCTCAAATCATGGCTT
>NC_092213.1:74657987-74661327 GCF_043381705.1 Parasteatoda tepidariorum | reverse complement strand
ATATATATATATTCTTATGAAGTTTTCACAAAATAAATCCTGTACTATTTATTATTTTGCATAATTATTTCCTCTAATTAGGAGGTAGCAGTGTCTATCAAGATTGTTGGAAAACTTTTTTATTATAGATTAACATCAAAACAGGCTTCAAACACACACATTAAATTTTGATCAATAATAAATAAATAAATGGATCAATAATGAAAAAATAAATGGAAAAAATTCGAAATAAAAACTTCGAAAAAAAATTTTTTTTTAATATTAATTATTTTTTAAACCCTTTTTTTCGTTTAAAATGTAAGATAAATTTAATTTTATAATGAATATACTCGTGTCAGTAATGCAGTAGTTTGTTTCAATAGTTGATATCTAGTGTTATAAATATCTAATGTTGTACAGTTATTTAGTTTTTGTACAAATAGAGGGCTCCACAAAAGTTGAGGCATGCTTTGAATTGTTCTATAAATTTCAAAATAGAATCCAGAAAATTAAAAATTTCCGAATAAATATTGTTATTTGGGTCTAAACTTCTGTGGCATTTCAAACTGCTTCAAAAGAAAATATTTTTTTCTGCTTTAATATATTAGACATTGTTTTTGTCTTCTGTGATATATTTTTCTATCAATTTAATACACATTGAGTAAAGTGTTTGGAAAAAATACGCACTGTTTTAGAATATATGTATTAAAAAAATTTATGTGGGCCTAAACTTTTGGGTCTATCTTTATAATATCTAATTGCATTTTACTGTCGAGTGAATTGTGTTTTTTAGAAAGAAAGTTATCTTTTTAAGATACATAAATTGTGATAATACTTCGAAAAAATGTAGAGTGCGCGAACAATAACTTTGGATCTAATGATTTAACTTTCACATTCACACGGACACAATCCTGTAAAAATTAGCTTAACTAACCTTAAATATGCTAGGACTTATTATGTGTATGTGATATTTTAAAATAAGAAATAAGACACTCACCCTAAGTTTCGCACAATAAAAATAGGGAGAGATATTTCCTAAATCTTCACAACATTTTTTAAAACATTTTTTCTTATATTTCCTAAGATATTCACGATTCCTTTGATTAAATAAATGATTAAATAAATAATTGAATTTTTGGCATGCTCTAACAAAAATCACTCATTAAAATTTTGTAACTCCATTTTTTTTCAGGGTGATGTATTCAAATGCCTCATGAGTGGAGTGTTTTCTGCGACGGGCATTGCAGACGGGCAAGTTAGGCTTGCCTTGAATTTTATTCATACTTTTTTGATGCCCGATAGAAGGAAAAGGTGGAATGCCGGAAAGGCAATCGACCACTGTTTTTTCAAAAGTGGTGGTCAGATAGGAACAGGACCAGATGCAAAATGGCTACATTTTTGTGGAGAGGAGAGCCAAGAAATCAGCATGCCCAGAAAGCAGGGTATTAAGCGTGTTGCTGATGTCAGTGTTAAGCTACTGAATGCAAAAAAACCTAACACTGAATTTGAGCAAACAGGTGAAAAATTCCAACCCATAGAATGTGAGGGTTGCAGGCATGCTGAAATATTGGCAAAAAGAATCGAGAATTTAAATGAGGAATTTGAAGTGGTGAAACACAAAAATGCAGTATTGGAACAGGAAGTTGGGGAGTTGAAAAAGTTTTTGGAAATAGACGAGTTTGCGAAGAAGAAAACTTCTGTTCCAAAAAAGAGAATGGTTTCTGAATGCACACAAACTTCAAATCATTCGGAAACAATTACCATCCAGGAGCATTCGCGTGAGCACACTTCAGATGTGAATAATGCACTTCCTGAAGACACATTCTTCAGTTGGGTGCGAAAAAAATTGCTTGCATGCAAAAATAGAATACTACGGTTCAATTTTAAATAATTGGAGATTAAAATGAAAATCAATTAAACAACAGAATCGAAGCATGCATGAAAATAGTTTTCAGATTTCACCCAAAGTGTTTAGACATTCAACGCAATAGAATGAGCTTTTTAATAGAAGTGTGCAATCACGTAGAAGATCTGCCTTAATATTTGTCAAAAGAGGACTTTTCCAGCTAGAAAGAAAAATTTTCCAAAAACAATCTATCACATCATAAGAAAAAAAAAGCCTGGAAAAGATTAAAAAGATTGTGTGTGACTTTGCTGTAAGAAGTAGTCGTGTTCTACATCCAATAATAGACTAGAAATTGTGCAAAAAAAAAACAAAAAAAAAAAAACCTAAACCAAAATAAATGAAAATGTATGGAACTTTAAAGAGATTAGAGATTTGTCTTCAGCAGATGTATATTCTGTATCTTCAGTAGACGTGTTCTGTGCATGTTCCAACGGGCTACATATTCTGCTAAGAATGAAAATTCTATAAATGCCAGCTTCCACATAAATCTGTTCAATGAAGACGATTAGACTTTTCAAGATGTCTTTGTTCCTCCTCTTAGAGTGAAATTAACTTGCCGGAGGTTGAAAGAGAATGCTTTGGACTGAAGAGTAAAGAAACAGTCTTCAGTTGAACTTCGCATAATGTATTCGCTATCCAGCAGATTGTACTTAACTTTATTAAAAAAAAAAAAAAACTTATAAGTCAAAGTCAAAAAAAAAAAGGAAAAAAAAACTTAAAAGTCAAAGTTTTTAAAAAAAAATTTAAAAAGTCAAAGTTTAAAAAAAAAAATCAAAATTCAAAATTGATCTAAAGAGAATTTAAATTAAGAGATTTTGTGTCACACAACCAACTGCCTTTAGTAGACATGTTCTATATTCAGCAGACTATAAATTGTGGTCACTAATTCGAACGAAAATCCTATATATATGACAGCTTATACATAAATCTGACGACTGGATACTCCAAGATGGTTTGATCCTCTTCATAAAGCATAAATGACTTAGTTGTTGTTGAAGGAGAAGGTGTGAGACTTTACATAAAACAAACATTGGAAGAAATGTTCTATATCCCACAGACTATAAATTATGTTTTGAATTAGTTGTGGAAAATCCTATGAGCAAAAGATGGACAGTTGGAAATTTAGAGGAGCTCGGTAGATGATTGGTCAAACAGACATCCTTAGATAGAGATATTACAATTAGTTCTTAAACACTACTCGGAGAAAAAGAACTCTGTGTCTGAAATTTAGTCTTCTGGAATGACTTATTATTTGCTAAAAAAAATATATATTAAAAAAATATTAGTTTTGCCATCAATGTTACAGAAAAATTTAAACTTGGAAATAAAAAAAATTAAAAAAAACAAAATTAATGTCTCTGAAGTAATATCTTTTTTAAATCCGTTCCGCTTGTTTTTTCCGTTTGTTATAATGTTAGATTAAAATATATATATATATATATATATACTTTTCTT
>NC_092213.1:74632432-74656271 GCF_043381705.1 Parasteatoda tepidariorum | reverse complement strand
TTAATTTTTTTATTAATAATTGTTTATTATTTTGTTTGTTTTTTGTGAATTTTAATTTAATTGTTACATATGCTTCATAGCGTAATAACATTTGTGTAATAACAATTCATAGTGTAACAACAATTGTGATCGGTGGAGTGCCCAAAATATTGTGTCGCGTGCCATAAATGGCGTGCCATTGGTTCGCCATCCCTGGCATAGCGTGTTTAATTTTCCTAATAAAACTTTTATTATCCCCTGAAATTCTCTCACGTCTTTTGAAAATGATGGGGACTAACTTTATTATTTGAAGTGTGATAAGAACAGAGTTATTTCCACATCTTTTTACTCTACTTGAAAACTTATTTTTAAAATAGTTTTTTTTTATTTTATTGTAAATGTTACTACTAAAGTGTGGTAATAATCAGCTATTCTACAGACTATTTGGCTAATGTGAAGATTAACTAGGATGCTTCGATAAAGTGCCCAAAAATTAATTCGTTTCTCGTATTTACCTTGATAATCTGCAAATTAACTAGATAACCTGTGCTCATTATCTATCTAGGAGAAGTGAAAATGGGATCTTTGTTGGAAGAACAGCAACTTTTTCGCACGCTTAAATTATCACATTGTTATCATTTATTTTTCTCAAGCTAAAAGTTCAAGTGACTCTAATAAAAGAATCAGCACATTGGTAGATAGAATCCATCATTTTATAACCATAATCAAACGGTTTACATTATTAAGATAAACGAATTTAACGGAATGTTGCTCTAAAAAAATGCATCAAGGGTGGTCCCCTGCCAGTCCCCTGCTTTCCCTGCTCCCCTGCTTTCCCTGGGAACTCTGCTTTCGCTTCATTCATTCAATCCCTTATTCAAATAATTATATTGACTTTTTTTGTTTCTTATTTTCCTCTTGATTGATGTCTTCTTGCTGTTCTAAATTGATTAATAACTTCTTGTAGTTTAGATATCGTTTTATTTAACGTTTCAATATTTAGGCTAAGATCTTGAATTAAACTAGTTAGGTTGTTTGAATTCCAGCCATCGTCAGGTTAAACATTGTCACCTGTTTGAAGATTTTCATTGGTTTCCATCTTGTTTCTTCAGGTAGTTATGCGTTCCTAGTAAAAAAAACAGGTACACCTCGGGAAGCAAAACACACGCACGTAACCACAATTAATATCGCACAGCATACGCGTACGAGAGCTAGTGCACAATGATAAAAACTATGCATTTACGTACCATCGGCATACACTAAAATAACGATTTTTTCCTCCGACTGGCCTGTTTAGGGGGCAGGGAACTGTCCTTGCATCAGAAAGGTCCTGGGTTCGAATCCCGGGCAAGGCATGGCTGTTTCTTTCTCTCTCTGTGTGTTCTCTGTCCTTTCTCCTTTGTGTGTGAATGTGACCCGCCCTATAAACGGGTTGTGGTTGCGTGAATGGCGTGGCAGAAGTCAAATTCCTGGCCATAGATGGCGCCACTGAGAAACAGGAACAATCGCACCCCCACTACCTAAACAGGCATGCTACAAAAAAAATATTCCAGTTTTTTTATAAGAGTTTAAATTTTGAGGTAGTCAAAATTATTAGGAAAAAAGTTTAATTAAACATGGTGACAACTACGTAAAATATCCCAGAAAAATCTGTGGGGGAAAAGCGAGAGAAGATGGCAAGTAATAAAATGGTTACTCCTATTGTAGTGAAACGGCAATATCAGTTTAGTGGCCTTGAAACTGTGAATAAACTATTGTAATTCAACCCCTTAACAGTTTCAGAAAAATGGAAAATTTTTCTGGCTGTTTAATTTTGTTCTCTATAAAAGTTAGAAAATGGTTTTTTATTGCAAAAATAAAATTTTAAATGCAATAACTACTGCATTTATAATTTTTACATACACATAAAAAAGTAATGGATTACTCACACATCTTATTCAATTAGAGCTAATTAAACAAAATTTTGAAGTTAAATGTAATGTAGCTAGTATAATATAATATAAAAACACAACAATATGATTTTCAATACATAAATTTTGCAAATCTTTTGCAACAGGGCAACTCCTGACGACACCCACATTTTCCCTCCCACGACTGAAGTCGTAATCGGTGAAAAACTATGACCGGTGACTATTAGGAAAATATAGAATTAAGTGTCCTTAGTAGAAACGAACAGAACTCGGGCTTCACAAAATAGAAACGTTAATTTTTCCCCTGCCCGAAGTCAGTTCGGGCATCACAGACACAGATACTGCACATAGTAGTTGCCCGAACTGGATTCGAGCACTACTGGCAAAGGGGTTAATCGAAAATGAATAGAAAGTAGGCGTTACTTTTCAAGGTGTGCGCTAATGCACATGCAAAAATGTAACAGAATCAACTAGTTAAAATTGTCTAATCTGTTGAAGTTCGCAACTACATTAACTGGTTACACATTTAATGTCTCTGAGGGAAAAAAAAAGAGAATTAAAGAAATTGGGCTGTTTAAACTTAGTAACTAATGAAATAATTCAACCTAAGTAAAGTATTAGTAGAGGTAGGCGTTACTTATCATATGGCAGATCTGTAATATTTATTATCTAAAGTAAATGTTTAGATCAGACAAATCAAAATTTTAAAAGCTAATAATTTCAGTGGAAGTCGTTCCTTTCTACTCTACGTTAGCGAGAAATTATAATTAATCATTATACAATAACAACTTTGCTTTTTCAAATTCAGATTAATTACTAAGACTTCAATCATCACCATCAATGATATGAGCTCAGTAGGTTTATAAATGATTAAACAGCTTTATTCACACCGCAGAGCAATAAATTAAAAAATTTATTTGCTTTTTTTAATAAAATAAACTGGTACATACTGCGAAATTTAAGCAGCATTTTTTTTTATTATTTAAAAGCTTAATTGAATGCGCAAGAGATCACCATTGTTTTACTACTCCATTAACCTTGCCAGATGGCGTTTACGATACGTCTTGTAGTAATGTTGGAAGTACATTTTTTAAAACGATGGTCGGCAAGCATGCAATTATTACTTAAATTAAGTTGATAATTTTCAATTTAACTCTGTTTCAGTTTTAAAAAATATTGCAAAGGTAGATTACATTATAAATATACATTTTGGTGAAAAGGATTGCCTTTTCTTGTATCGAAATGAGAAAATAAATAAAATAAGAGTGAACCAGTTGTTATCATTTTAAAAATGTTTCTAAACACCGTTTTTTCGCTATTTGAACTTGTTTCGTCTCTCATCTCAAAGTCTCCGATGTCTTTCTTTCCTACTGCTTAACCGATAAACTATTAGAAGGGTTTATTGTAAATGAATGAAACACATGGAGTAAAATATATAGAAAGAATAGAAAAGCTTATCCTCATTTGCGAGAAGTTCGTTTGTAACCTTTTTAGTTATAAATCATCTAACTCTCTTAGAACTGTGTGACAGTTCTTGGAAAAAAGAGATCACAAGTTCATTTAATTAAAAAGATTGAAACAGAAATAAGAAATAACAGAATTAGTTGTATTATTTATGCTCAATTTTCTTAATATATATTTCATTTCTAAACAATATTTATTTTTAAAAAGTGATTATTATACTGAAAGGAACATTTTTCAGGAAATTTTTATCCTTAAAAAGGTATTTTTTTAAGGTAATTCTTATTTTTATTAACATAATATTTCTTTTTATTTAATCATGCACAGAGTGTTCTGAAATCATCGGTTTCAATATATATTTAACATTTTTGTCACACATAAAATCACCATTGAAATTGCTTATTTGAAGTCGAAAGCTTATTTTTCAGTAATAAAAAAAAGCTTTATTAAAATCTAATGAATGAGTACAATTACCACGCCACATCAGGGACAATAACCACACTACATGGGTTAAATCAATATTATTAGCATTACAAATTTGAGTAAAACTCTTTAAAAGAAAGCTCATAGAAATTCTTGACATTAGGCTTGATCGTTTAGACACGAAGAAAGAAAAAATTATCTATTGTAATGTTCCGCTTGGAGTAACGTGGTTTGTTTTTATGAATGAATCTCACTTGTGTGGACATCACTTTTTATTTAAACACGTAATGTAAAAATAACGTGAAATAAATGTAAGTTAGGAACATAATTTGTACTGACTTCACAAGCCAGCTCCGAGAACGCCTCTCTTTATCTTTACTTTTCGGAGGTGAGTGAGCAAGGCGCCCTCTGGCGAAGATGTCAGAACACTACATATATAAAAAAATATATCATAATTTTATCATAGAAAAATAAATGAAGAAAGATAAATATATATTATATCTGAGTTTCATTTTTTTCTCACTAATAAGTACCTTTTATTGACTACTTGAAAAGAAAAATTTTTCTTCTTCAAGGATTAAGAAACTTAAATTGATTTTTCTACATAACTTGCATGTAAGTAGACACGTTCAATTGCAAAAAGATAAAATCATAAGACATTATCTAAGAAAAAACAATACTTTAACCCCTTGGGGACGGGTGATTCATAAAAGCATTCGTAGAAAATCAGAATCTGATGCAAATAAACGGTAGCTTGAATGCTGGCGTTGCTAATTTGACAGACTTACTTTGCTTTTACTTTAATTATTGTTAGTTTAATCATTTATATAATCAATGTTAGTTCAAAGTATAACTAAATAATTTTATTTCGAACTAAAGTAATGGTGAATTAAATAAATCAAACAATTATAACCCCGCCTACAAATAAACTGCTAAAGAACTACTTTGCTTACCAGTTTTACCTTTTTACCCTGATTTTGCGCTGGCACGTATTTGTGACAGTCGACGCGAAAGGGTTAACGAAAATTAATCAGGGATTATTTGTAAGGGAACTCCAGGTAAAGAAATCCGCACCACCAAATCATCATTGAATGACTCCCCCAAAAGAATTATGTTCTCTATGTTCATATTTTATAATTGTGAAAAATATTCTAAATACGATGTTATTAAGTTGATAAAAAAGAATAAACACATAAACAAATAAATAAAATATAAGTTTTGCATAATCAGTTACTGTTTCCCAAAAATGTCTGTGTCTATACACTCATTTGCATATTTTAAACTACACAGTTGAATTTTTCTTTGTAACCACCACTAAAAATTGTTTTCCAAGGAAAGTATATATGTATGAAAATTCCTGCTTGCTAACCCACCTAACAATTAAGTGGTATAATAAAATAAGATATGTTCTAGTATTAACCTAAATATACTACTACTACTAAAGTTTTTCAAGTACCGAGGGAACACTGTTTTCTTTTTATTCAATCCCTTATTTAAATAATTATTCTGACTTTTTAGTACATTATTTTCCTTTTGACTGATATCGTTTTGCTATTTTAAATTGATTAATGCCTTTTTGTAATTTAGTTACCGGTTTACTTGACGTTTCAATATATAGGCTTAGATTTCGAATCAAACTATAGTTAGGATGCTTGAATTGCAGTCACTGCCAGGATAAACATTGTCACCTGTTATACGTATATAAAAAAAATTCCCAAATTATCACCAATATAAAAACACAGCAATATGATTTTCAATACATAAATTATAGAAATCTTTTGAAGTTTGGAAACACCCACATTTTCCCTCCCTCGACTGAAGTCATAATCGGTGAAAAACTATGACCGCATCTATTAGGAAAATATTGAATTAAGTATCCTAAAGCAGAAACGAACACAACTCGGGCTTCACAAAAGAGAAACGTTAATTTTTCTCCTGCCCCATGTCAGTTCGGGCGACACTGTCACGGATTTGTAATGCAAAAGTTAGTTGAAGTTGGACACTACATTAACCCGTTTTGTCCCGACTTTATATATTGAAATGATACAAGAAGTGGTTTTATGGAAAATGTGGTATAATATACATAATTGCCAACTCTTCCGGTTTTCCCGGAAGATTTTATTTTCGTATTTAAAGTGCTAGCGAAATTCATGTTATTTGACTAAACTTTTTAAATTATAATAATAATTTTAAATCAGTTTGACCACCACTACATATAAATAATTACAACAAATATATAAAAGCACATTAGTCCTTACAATAGCGAATGTCAACCTGATTAAAATATAAATATATTTTTGAGGAAGATAGTTTTTCGGCAATTGTTTTACTACCACTTGGAAAATCCATTCTCGAAAAGAGTGAATGTTTGCAGATATGATTATATATCGAATTTAATTGGTTTTTCTACTGTTAGGGCATTCAAAAAGTCTTTGATAGATCAAAAATTACTTGCTCCTTTTAATTCTAGATCAAGTCAGAAATAACTAAATCATTGTGGTATCTGATAATCTTTTAATTCACCCAGATAGATGAAAATTCTGAAAAACGTTTCCCATCACAATGAATGTCTTTGAAAAAAGGAACAATCCTAAATATATGTCCCTGTAAAAAAAAAAACATAATTAACACTTTCGTGACGACTGTCACAAATACGTGCTAGCATAAAACCGTATCAATCAGGGTAAAAAGATAAAACTCGTAATCAAAGTATTTCTTTAGCAGTTTATTTGTGGGCGGAGTTATAATTGTTTGATTTATTTAATTCACCATTACTTTGTTCAAAATGAAACTATTTAGTTATACTTTGAATTAACATTGATTATATATATGATTAAACTAACAATAATTAAAGTAAAAGCAAAGTAAGTCTGTCAAATTAGCAACGACTACATTTAAGTTACCGGTTTTTATTTAATTACAACTTGATTCTGATTTTGTACGAATGCTTTTCTGAATAACTCGTCCCCAAGAGGTTAAAGAAATTGGGGTGCTCAAACTTAGTAACTAATGAAATAATTCAACCTAAGTAAAGTATTAGTAGAGGTAGGCGTTACTTATCAGACGGCAGATCTGTAACATTTATTATGTAAAGTAATATTTTAAAAGCTAATACTTTTACTTCAAGAGGAAGAAGTTGCATTATTCTACTCTAGGTTTTTGACAGAGACTGTTGATAAATAATCACCTGAGACTAGTACTCTAAATCTTAACTAAACTCAACTCAGTCATCGTAACTAGAGAGTACGATGTCCGAGCTCCTTGATATATTGGATGGATATTCGGAAAAATCATTTGTGATTTCTTAAGAGCTTAACGCGAAACAGAAAACCTTAAAAATATGTTTTATTTTAGTTACTGGTAACACTTTGTTCACATACATGTAATTTTTATACAGATCATTACATTCTGAGACAAAATAATAGTATTTAAGCAAATTTTCGATCTTACCATATTCGAATGGGGAATTGTGTCCTCCAGTGTTGTCTTCTAACAAGCAGTGTGTAAACTAATTTTTTTTTCCTAATTTTAACGAAATGTAAATGTATAATTTTCTAAATCTTTTTCAAACAGGGACAATAAAAGCACTTGACCTAAGCAAAAGTTGTTACAGATTGATGGCAATTCTATTTTAAGAATATTTTGAATAGGACTGAGTAATTTTCACGCATACTGTTTACATCATAAAAAAACTAATGCTTAGAGGGATTAATTTTCAGAATATTTGAAAATAATAAAAAATAAATTCTCCTTCTTTTGAGATTACTGAAATATCTTTAAAGATCTTGCCTTTTGATGCAAAGTCCTTTTAGTTACAACAACAAAGAATTTGTGATAAGTACTTGATATAGAAAATTAACAGAAGCTGTTTTCTTTTTTTCTTTTTTTTTTACTGGTACGCATGTTTTCTTCTTGCTGCACATGTTTCTTTATACATAATTACACTCGGACGAAATGTTTTGCTGCAATTTTACAAGCACTTGAACTTACATATTTCATCTGAGAGGTTAGTAAATTTAACGCTAATTTCGTTCGAATAAATACAGATGTGTATCAAAATGATTTGTAGTTTAATTTTTTGACCGATATATTAAAAAACATATGACGTTAAAATATCGCGTCTTAAATTGAGATATACAGGGTGTTTATAAAGTCCCGGACCCATTTTGATGTTTAATAACTCATAAAATAATAAAGATAGATTAAAAATAATAGCATAAATGGTTAGATAGACTCAAAAAGTTTCATGACCCTTGTCAATGAGCTTCCACGTCTGCCCTCTTCTTCGCACGGAGAATATCAAGTCGATAGTTAATTTCACGCAGAAGATGATAGCGCCTAATGTTCTCCAACGAAGCATCCTTTCATGCTTCTGACATTGTTAATCGCCATAATGTGCGCATATGGGGATCTGAAAATCCCCATGAATACCGTGAGACACAAAGGGATTCCCCAAAGGTTAATGTGTGATGTGGACTAATGCACGACCGAGTCATTGGGCCTTTCTTTTTCACAGAAAAGACGGTCTCATCAGTCGTATACTTAGACACGTTGGAAAACTTCGTATTTCCACAACTAGAAGAGCTTCAACCACATGTCTTTTCGCAACACATTGCGGTATCATCGTTCGTAGTTCTTTGAATGACTATTTTCCAGGAAGATGGATTGGGCGATGAGGTCCAATTCCTTGGACATCCAGATCATCTGATGTAACGCCGCTGAACTTTTTTCTTTGGGGATTTATAAAGGACAATGCTTACAGGAGGATCTTGTCGAACATGACCTAAAAGCCAGAATTACAACCGCAATAGCCTCTGTGGATGCCGACATGTTTGCCGCTACCTGGCGTGAAATTGACTATCGACTTGATATTGTCCGTGCGACGAAGGGGGCACACGTGGAAGTTCATTGACAAGGGTCATGAAACTTTTTGAGTCTATCTAACCATTTATGTTATTAATTCTAATCTATCTTTATTGTTTTATGAGTTATTAAACATCAAAATGGGTCCGGGAGTTTATAAACACCCTGTATTATCGCCTACTTCCTTATCCACCCTACGTATTTATTGCGAAAGTATTTCTAGTTTGGAACTGAATATTATATGGTGCTCCACTTAACAAGTTGTTCATATTTGGAAGGAAAAAAACTGCAACTGTTACCCGAACTGGATTCGGGCTACACTTCAAGGGGTTAATCGAAAATAAATTAAGAGAAAGTAAGCGTTACTTTTCTTGGTGTGCATTAATGCAGATGAAAAATGTAACATAATCAACCAGTTAAAAATTGTCAAATTAGTTGAAATTGGCAACTACATTAATGGTTACTCGTTTAATGTTTTTTGTAAAAGAAATAGAATTAAGGAAATTGGAAAGTTCAAACTTAGTAGCTAATGAAATAATTCATTCTAAGTAAAGTATTAATAGAGGTACAGAGATAAATAGTGGCTACAAATAGTGGCCACCCTATATATATATGGATGCTCGCAGAGAGGGGAAATGACTAGAAGGGTGATCCTTGACTCGCGAGCATACCACCCCTAGTCTTTTACCTAACTTTTATATTGCCACTTTTACTACTTAGTAACCACCATATATAAGGACTCTTCACTCTTAGTTTAAACTAATTTGTGACTTCCGCTTCTGCGTTTTCGCTCGCCACTCTACCCTTCTCCCCATCGACATCATTACAGGCGCCCACGGACATCACCTCATATGAAGGAGTCAATTATCTGCTTCGCAGACAGGCACTTTGTTCTCTACTCCAGTTCAAGTTACGACTTATGACAGACCAGACCAGAGATCAGACCAATCTAGAAGTGAGGTTGTTTTATGATTGAGCTCCAGTGCTGATCTGTCTACCTGTCATAGATTCGGACGCGGAGGCAAACACATGTTTAGAAAGCCACCTCCCAACCTAGATCATGACGAGATTAAAAGAAGTTGCTGCTCTCATGCCGATAGAAGAGCTTCTTCTGAAAACATCGATGACCTGATCAGTAGTGCTACTACAAACGAGAAATACTTCTTGGATCAATTCAACAAAACCGGAGATGACTACTACGAGAATCATATTAGAATGCTCGATCGATATCTGGAAATCAAGGAGGAATCGACTGCAAAGAAAACAATTATGCCTGAGATAGCTAAAAAGACTAACGCTACCATAGAGACTGAAGCTTCCCAGCAGACCGAGCCCCCAACGACTCCCGTAGAACAGATGGAAATTCAAGCTCCAGACTCAGAATCAACACCAACATCAGAGCTCCATGGAAATGGAAACAACAGAAACTACGGCCAACACCTAAAAGAAGAAGAAGAGAAAGAAAATCAAAACTTGCGTCAACTCGACGATGCATGTAGACCCAGAATCGGACGATGAAACCAACAGCCCAGAACCAGTTATAGCTCCCTCTACCCCAGCGGCTCCAGTACCGGCGGAGAAAGAGGAAGAAACCGAAGCCTCGGCGATGGTGGACCCTCCCACTACAATTAATATCTCCTAGTGACTCTTCATCGAGTAAAAAGCTCAAGACCCTTATCAGAGGATTAGATACAGATACCGGTTCTCAGGAATTGGAAAAATATCTTATAGACTTTGGACTTTTACCAGAGAAGATAGTTCAACTCAAAAGGAGGAGTGGTCAGGAGCTTAGGCCCCTCCCTCTTTTTCTGGTTATCCAATCAGACAACAGCACCACCAGAAATATTTTCAACATCAGCTCAGTTCTTGAAAAGCCTGTGAGAGTAGAACGCTTCCGAAGAGGCAGATTCAGTGTTACCGATGTCAACAATTTGGACATATGCAACGAAACTGCCCTGCAACCGACCCAGCCTGCATGACATGCGCCGGTGAACATTTCTCGTACCAGTGTACGAAGCCTAGAACTATTCCAGCCACCTGTGCCAATTGTAATGGTGAGCACCCAGCCTGTTTTACGGGCGGCGGTGCAAGACCCAGGAAAGCACCGAAAACAAGAAAAGCTCGTCCCGTGAAAGCCACCGTCAATGCCACCAGATTTTTGCAGCTCTTCAAGGAGATGAAAGAACTTTTGAAGGACGAGGAGCTTATTAAGCTTCTTCGTTCTTTACTTCCAGAGACCCAAAACTGATTTCTCCCAGGATTTTCTCTATCCTGACGTCAGAGTTCACCGCTGTGATTCACTTTTATTTCATTCCATTTCTTATAGGTACATGTGACTTCTAGTTTTACGACCTACCAGAATCGACGAATCAGTTGGTGGCGCTTCGGGCCAAATACTGAGTTACGCCTAATATCCAGCATCCAACGACTTATGTCAAGCTATACTTTTTAAAAAGCAATCAGAAATAAGCAAATATTTGCAAAATTTACTTTGAAGTTATTTACCGTTTTTTTTAATTATTTTGGCGTGTCCGGAACAGTTGGCATCTCTGGAGGTAGGCGTTGCTTATCATACGGCAAATCTGCATTATTTATTATCTAAAGTAACTGATTAAATATCACAAATCAAAATTTTAATAGCTAATAGTTTAAGTGGAAGCCCTACGTTAGCGAGAAACTATCAATACTCTTTGACAAAGCAACAACTTTACGATTCTATTAATAAAATAAAAAGCATATTTTATTTTTCAAATGAAATAAACTGGCAGAAATTGCAAAATTTTTTAGTCACACTTACATTTTACTTAAAAGCTTAATTGAAAGCACAAGTAATCCAGAGATGCCAACTGTTCCGGGGACACACCAAAATAATTCAAAAAACGGTAAATAACTATAAAGTAAATTTAGCAAATCTATGACTATTTTTGCTTGCTTTTTAAAAGGTATAGCATGACATTAGTACTCCAAAGTGGTGAATTGTTTAAGCCTACGAATTACATACCTGCCAACTTTTATGCATTTGGCGTAAAATTTTATTTCCATATTTAAAGTGGTAGTAAAATGTGTGCTTTCTACATAATCCTTGCATTTATAAACACAATTTATAATATTTTTGATCCACCACTATTTTTAAAAAAATCAACATGTGTATTAGTATGTAATTAATATCTGGTAGCCCGCATAAGCATGTACCAAAAATACAGCCTTTGTTTCTGCCTAAAATTGTAATTTTAATTCCATTTTACTACCACTAGGGAAAATCATCTTTGAAAGGATTAAAAGTTGGTAGGTATTGAATTATTTAGAAATAGAGGTGGATGAAAATACACTCAATTGAATTTATTAAACAAAAAATCACAATTAATAAACTACCACCTTAAAATATATATTTGCTGCCCGGAGCAAGTTGACATCTCTGGTAATCACCATTATATTATTACTCCATTAACCTCGCACATCTGGCGTTTACGATACATATTGTAGTATTGTTGAAAGTACATTTTTAAAAACGATGGTCGTCAAGCATGCAATTATTTCTTATACTAACTTGATAATTTTCAATGTAACTCTAATTTAGTTTTAAAAAATATAGCAAAGGTAGATTACATTATAAATATATGTTTTGGTGAAAAGGAATGCCTTTTTTTTCCATCGAAATGAGAAAATAAATAAGAGTGTACCAGCTTTTTATCATTTTAAAAATAAACCTTGTTTGAAGAATGCATTTGATTTTCTTAATCATTTTTTGAATTTGCTATTTAATAAAATTTTTGTAATCTAAGGTTGCTTTCTTTATTTTAGTGTATCACTTCTAACAATCATACTTTCAAAGGTTATAACCATGCTTTTGACGTTATGTTATTTTCTTTCTAAACCTTGTTTGAAGATTGCATTTGATTTTCTAAATTTTCCTATGCTCATTTTATATCATTGTTAAGATACAATTTCTATTTTATTTTGCACGCTCTAATTCTAATAACCTGAAAAACTTAATCTTTAAAATCCTAATTAATCATCTACTAAAAATGTAAGTATGATATTATAAAGATTAGACCATGTTCTTAGTTTTGCAACTAGTTTAAAATTATAATAATAATATTAAATGTGCTGAAGCCCTTTAAAAATATATTTCTTTGTTTTTAATCCATACATTTTATAAAAAAATGCTAAATAAAATTTTCCAATTTGTAAAATAATTGACGATTAATGAAAAGAGTTCTTGATTCGTTCATAAAAAAATATTTAAACTGTCAAATAATGTTAAAATATTTTTTTTTATATATTATATTATTTTCGTTATATTATTTATTTATTAAAAATATTATTTATTTATTTTCGTTAGAATTGTTTTATTGCTAATCATTTCTGAAAACAAATAAATATAGCATTTTGATCACAATTTAAGAACATTTAATCTAGACTACAAAAAAAGAAACATAAATAAAAAATTTCTAATAAGTAAAAAATTAGTAAAAGAGTAACGAAAAAGTTTCAAGAAAAGGAAGAAAGGAAAAGAAAAAAAAAAGAAAAAAAAAATTGTTATCGCGTCAGAAGTGATCAGTAAATCTGGGCCTAACTTCATGAGTCATCGTTTTGCCTCCTTCGACTTTCTTCCCATCAAGAAGGTATTGACAGGATTCGGGCGACACTGACAAGGGTCTAATAGAAAATAAATTAATTGAAAGTAGGCGTTACTTTTCATGGTGCGCGTTAATGCAGATGCAAAAATTTAACGCAATCAACTAGTTAAAAATTGACAAAGTTAAAACAACTAGTTAAAAATTTTCAAAAAATTGACAATAGTTGAAGTTGGCAAAACTGCATTAACATGTTCACGATGGGGTGACCCTCCAATGAGTCACGCTAGATTGTCTCATCGGGCGACGCACCGGAGTTAAAACTGGTAACAAATAAATTTCATTTTTTAGTTTTTTTCCGGGAATAATAAAAATCCTCTAGATAGAATAATTTATGATTAAAAGAAAAAAATACCAGTTTCTTAAATTTAGTTGAGAATTATGTCCCCACCACTGCATAAAAACGATTGAAAACATAATACGCATTATATGTAATATCACTTCAATTGAGCTACTTCGTGGTAAGGTTCCAAATATTTTGGCATTACTGCCACCATTTAATCATTATAGGTTTTTACTCACTATTTCTTCTAAATAATTCAAAGGCTTATCTGATAAGCCACTTTGTTACAGTTTATATATTTAATTTAGAATATTAACCATCACATAAAAAACTAAGCACAGATATTAAAGTTTAATATTCATAAGATAATGTGCTGAAGCTCTGGCAAAATTTTCAAATATTTTTACGTTATATATATATATATTTAAATTTTGACTTTACTACCACCTGGGAAAATTATTCTTGCAAATAGAAAAAGTTGGCAATTATGTAAGCAGAGATGCCATCTTGCACCACATTATGGCACCGCACCAATTTTTTATAAATAAAGTAAGTAAAAGTAAATTATATTGCTTAAAATTAGTAACATACATTAAATTCTTCCTATTGTTATTTTACTACCACTCTGTAAAATATTTTTCATCGACCGTACAAGTTGGTAGGTATGAATATATTTAGCTGAGACAAACTTACATTTTCTTGCTACTTCCTTAAAACGGGAATGCCATTGGTGACTCAAATCGTAAGAAGTAATGAAACAATTTATTTTTTTCATTTAATTTACATAGTTATTCAATCGTAACTACAACCATGACATACACTGCAAATTATTTATATTCGTTTGTTCGTTCGTTGTGGTGGAATTGGGCATCTGAGGCCTTACGGCCCTTTTTCGAGAAACATTAAATTTCTGTAACTACCGAGATTTTTTTTTACAATTACAGCACATTTATAAAAGAGCTTCATTCCTGAGAAAAACTTTTCCACCGCCTCATTGAAATACCGCAAAGTTCAAGCTGAAGATGAAGGGGAAAAGAGCCGCAAGAGCCCTCAGGTGAGCAGATGTTTTATACAGTTCAGTCCCTGAGAAAAAGTGAATATTGTAGAATAGTTTGAAAAAGCGAAGAGTTACTCCTCTCAAAAACAAGTTAAGACTGAAATGGTTTTACTACCTGCTTTTCATTTTTTCAGTCTCTCATGTTTAAAACGAAAAAAAAATCTTTTCAATTACCTTCAATAGTAAACTGGAAAAAATATTTTAGAATAACAAGCATTCTTTAATAGATATATGCCTTTTACTAATCACNTTTGTAAACCTCGAATTCAATAGGTTTTTGAAAAAATAGAATCAAGTGTCAAAATTATTTAATTTTACGTAACATTTGAATTTCTGTACTTAATTAACAACTGTACCGATAACGAAAATAATTATATTAAACTACTCAGAAAAGAACAAAATTTTAAGAATTACTGTATTAATGATCAATTAATCATGGATAATAACGAATAATTATATCATTAAAAAGTAAAAATGAATCCTCGTCGTTTGAATTGATATTTATTTTGAATGCACTTCCGTTTTATAAATGTTCAATATTATTTCTTTCTCAGCTTTACTTATGTAAGATTTCTTCTGTCGATTTTTGGGAGGACTTAAATCCATCGCTTTATTTTCCATATTACTCATGAAACACTTACAAAAAGACACCACGGCGAAACAAACAATCCTCTAAAAATAAGAGTTTTTGCTTGTGATAGGCGCTATTTGTCATTATTCCGGCGCCAAGTAGACAGCTGTATTGCGCCAAATAGCACGCCGCTTTGTTTACTTTCGCTATCAGTTCTCGTTGAACAGACTAGAGTTTCCCTTGTAAGTAAAGAATTAGTAGAGGTAGGCGTTACTTATCAAACGGCATATCTGCAAGCGGAACGGAAAAACGAAATTTATTTGTTACCAGTTTTTACTCCGGTGCGCCTCCCGATGAGACAATCTAGCGTGACCCACCGGTGGGTCACCCGGCATAAACGTGTTAAACTAACAATTATTAAAGTAAAAGCAAAGTAAGTCTGTCATATTAGCAACGCCTACATTTAAGCAACCGCTTTTTATTGATTTTGATCCTGACTTTACTTACGAATGCTTTTATAAATTATCACCCGTCGCCAAGGAATTATTAATAAATAATCACTAACGCCTTTCTTATAACTCAAACTCAGTCATCGTTACTACAGAGAGTACAATGTCCGAGCTTCTTTAAATGCACTTCCGTGCTACCGAGCGGAACTGATTCATTCATTTAACTGAAGACGAAACAGAAATACTTAAAAATATGTTTTATTTTAATTACTGGTAAAAATTTGTTCACATATATGTAATTTTTATACGGATGATTATATTCTGCGAATAATTTATAGCATTTATGCAAATTTTTGATCTTACCTAATTCCGATGGGGAATTGTGTCCTCCAGTATTATCTTCAAACAAACAGTGTGTAAACTAATTTTTTCCCCCTAATTTTAACGAAATATAAATGTATATGCTTCTAAACCTTTTTCAAACAGGGACAATTAAGCACTTTACCCAAGCAAAAGTAATTGTTACAGATTGATGGCAATTCTATTTTAAAAAGACAATAGGACTGTGTAATTTTCACGTATACATTCGAATGAATTAAAAAAAAATTTAATAAAATTTAGAAAAGCTAAAAAAAATTTCATCAATACGGTGATATTTTTTGTCTGACAACATTACTAAGTATTTACCTATGATTAAGTTTGAACTTTACTGTACATTCAATTAAGAAATCAGTATTCTTTAAAACGAAATATCGAATTAATGTCATCATTCATCGTTTTTTTAGACCAATAATAACTAAAATCTACAGTATTTTATATTTAGAGATTTTACTGTAATAACATTTTGAAAACATTTGTAACGCGAAGAATTATGAGTTATAATTAAACAGTTTATTTGAGATAAAATCATTTTTAATCTTATTTTAACATGTTACAAGTATTAAAAAAGGTCCCATATTGATTGGCTGGTTGGTGTCGTATCCTCTATTGAATCATATTTCATGGTGTGCTTGAATAGTTTTTGTTATTTCTATGGCTTTAAATGAATACATATTCTCTTCTGTGGGGTAGTTTAACCCGTTTTGTCCCGAGTTTATGTATTGAAATTATACAAAAAGTGGTTTTATGGAGAAAGTGGTATAAGATATTTTCGAAATTAATTATTTTTTCTACTGTTAGGGCATTTAAAAAGTCTTTGATAGATCAAAAAGTACTTGCTCCTTATAATTCTATATCTAATCAGAAATAACTAAATCATTGTGGTATCTGATAATCTTTTAATTCTCCCAGATAAATGAAAATGCTGAAAAAAGTTTCCCACCACAATGAATGTTTTTGAAAAAAGGAACTGTCCTAAATATATGACGCTGGGCGTTAACCAGTTAAGAGGTAAAGGCCTGCAGCGACTGCAAGGCAGTTAAAAACATGATATGGTGTCAGTTCCAAATTAAGACAGTTGCCACAGTTTTGATATTTTCTAGTCCCATCTGTAGAAATTTTCATGTTTTTATGATGTTTTGTTCTTAGTCTGATGAGAGTAGTGGCTGTCTTCCTATCGATGTCAAGATTAGTTATTTGATCGAGGGCTTTGATTTTTAAAGGGGTGAATAGTCTTGACTTTGCAAAAGCATTTGCATCTGCCAACGTGGTTGGGATTGTATTTTGATAGGGATCTCTGGCATTTTTAGTCAAGGAATCAGCTATTTCATTGAACTCTAGGTTCACATGGGCGGGAATCCACTGCAAGAAGCATTTTTTCCGGAGACGCTGAAGTTGTTCTATGATATTCAGGATTAGGCTTGAGGTACCTTTGCTGAGGGCCTGTAAGGCAGACCTGCATTCGTTGAAGATGGTGATACCACTAAGCTGCTCCGAAGGTTCAAGATTGATGTACGTTTCGATTGCCGTAGAAATGGCTATCAATTCTGCCGTAAAATTAGAAGCGATTTTTCCAGCACCAGTTGCGATCTCTCGTTTATGATCATCAGGTAGGAGAAGTATCACTCCCGCACCTCCAATGGTGAAAGTGGAGTCAGAAGATCCATCAGTAAAAGCCCTGACATGATTGAGGCCGGATAAAGAGTCGATAGTTTTCATCCCAATTTCCTTGAGTTTATTCGCATGATCTTTTTTCGAGCAGGGCTCGATGAGTTCTAGACAGATTGTCGTATTCTCTGGAACAACTCCAATAGTGGGAATTTCGTTTCTGAAAAGAAAGTCCTCGGGTTTAAGGTGAATTTTTTCTCTGGTGGCCCTGTCAAACAGAAGGGAAGATGACCTTTTGAGTCCAGATTTGTTATTCCAGTTTATAATAGTACGATGTGAAATGTGCCCCTCGTCAAGACTATGGGCGTTATTTGTAAATTTAACAGTTAACATTTGTCTCCTTTCTTCCAGAGGGACCAAACCGCATTCCTCTTGAATTCTTAAGTTGTTTGTTGATGAGACAGCACCAGACATTATTTTTGCAGCTTTTGCTTGTACTTTATCAAGTCTCTCTCTTNATTCCAATTATATTAATACTATTATAAACTGGAAAAAGTTTATAATAGTATTAATATATTAATATATTATTAATATATAATAGTATTATTCCAGTTTATAAATGCCCCCCACGTCAAGACTATGGGCGTTACTTGTAAATTTAACAGTTAACATTTGTCTCCTTTCTTCCAGAGGGACCAAACCGCATTCCTCTTGAATTCTTAAGTTGTTTGTTGATGAGACAGCACCAGGCATTATTTTTGCAGCTTTCGCTTGTACTTTATCGAGTCTCTCTCTTGAAGTAGAGGAGGAGTGTGACCACACAGGTGTGGCATATTCCATTTTTGGTCTTATAAGAGTTGTGTAAGTAGTTTTCAGTGTTTTTGGTGCAGCACCCCATTTTGTGCCACAAAGCCTCCAAAGGATGTTGAGCTTTTTTAGTGCTCTATTAGAACACTCTAGAATGTGGTGGTGAAAACGAAGCTCTTCGTCAAGTATCATACCGAGGTACTTTGGGTTATTAACACATTTGCTCACCGGCAACTTTCATGTGGAAGTAAAACAATATAAATAAACTGTAAAAAAAAATATTTTATTATTCGACTCTTAACATTTATTTTTTGTGCGATAAGAGGTATAGCAATCACCTTGAACGATACAAAGCCGCGATGAATTAAGTTTATGTTAAACGATATATGTTGGAAATGTAGAGTATCTCAGTATTCGATGCGAAGCGCCGCCTACTGATTCATCAAAACTAAACAGTCCTAAGTTGATTAGGCATAAATTTCATGAAGAAATATGTGTAGAAGTTCACCACAGCCAAACGCTGTGAAAGTCATACGAGGAGATGACTTGTAGGCACTAAATCTTGGTCTCAGGGAGGAGGGAATGAAGTAGCTTAACTAGCTCTTCATCTTAGTTCTTTCATCTCTTGGAAAAGTCTAAGGAATCTGGTTGCAGAGTCTGTGGCATTCTAGGGTTTCCTTTCTTTAGGGAGTTTCCTGGGCCTTGCACCGCAGCCCGTAAAACAGGCTGGGTGCTCACGGTTACAGTTGACGTAGGTCGCTGGCTCTGTGGATGGTTTTGTACATTCGTACGTGTAGTGGTCTTTTGCGCATTTCATGCAGGTGGGGACCGTGGCTGTACAACTGCGTTGAGTGTGCCCAAATTTCTGGCATTTGTAGTACAGTACAGAACCCGTTATCCGGAAATGAGAAAACCAGAAANTTATTCGCATGGTCTTTTTTCGAGCAGGGCTCGATGAGTTCTAGACAGATTGTCGTATTCTCTGGAACAACTCCAATAGCGGGAGTTTCGTTTCTGATAAGACAGTCTTCGGGTTTAAGGTGAATTTTTTCTCTGATGGCCCTGTCAAACAGAAGGGGAGATGACCTTTTGAGTCTAGATTTCTTATTCCAGTTTATAATAGTACGATGTGAAATGTGCCCCTCGTCAAGACTATGGGCATTATTTGTAAATTTAACAGTTAACATTTGTCTCCTTTCTTCCAGAGGGACCAAACCGCATTCCTCTTGAATTCTTAAGTTGTTTGTTGATGAGACAGCACCAGACATTATTTTTGCAGCTTTCGCTTGTACTTTATCGAGTCTCTCTCTTGAAGTAGAGGAGGAGTGTGACCACACAGGTGTGGCATATTCCATTTTTGGTCTTATAAGAGTTGTGTAAGTAGTTTTCAGTGTTTTTGGTGCAGCACCCCATTTTGTGCCACAAAGCCTCCAAAGGATGTTGAGCTTTTTTAGTGCTCTATTAGAACACTCTAGAATGTGGTGGTGAAAACGAAGCTCTTCGTCAAGTATCATACCGAGGTACTTTGGGTTATTAACACATTTGCTCACCGGCAACTTTCATGTGGAAGTAAAACAATATAAATAAACTGTAAAAAAAAATATTTTATTATTCGACTCTTAACATTTATTTTTTGTGCGATAAGAGGTATAGCAATCACCTTGAACGATACAAAGCCGCGATGAATTAAGTTTATGTTAAACGATATATGTTGGAAATGTAGAGTATCTCAGTATTCGATGCGAAGCGCCGCCTACTGATTCATCAAAACTAAACAGTCCTAAGTTGATTAGGCATAAATTTCATGAAGAAATATGTGTAGAAGTTCGCGCTGTGAAAGTCATACGAGGAGATGACTTGTAGGCACTAAATCTTGGTCTCATGGAGGAGAGAGTGAAGTAGCTTAACTAGCTCTTCATCTTTGAGTAGTTCTTTCATCTCTTGGAAAAGTCTAAGGAATCTGGTAGCAGAGTCTGTGGCATTCTTGGGTTTCCTTTCTTTAGGGAGCTTCCTGGGTCTTGCACCGCAGCCCGTAAAACAGGCTGGGTGCTCACGGTTACAGTTGAAGCAGGTCGCTGGCTCTGTGGATGGTTTTGTACATTCGTACGTGTAGTGGTCTATTGCGCATTTCATGCAGGTGGGGACCGTGGCTGTACAACTGCATTGAGTGTGCCCAAATTTCTGGCATTTGTAGCATTGGACTTGAAATCTGTCGCCTCTGAAACGCTCGATCTGAACTGGTCTCTCTAGGATAGATCTAATGTTGTAGATAAATCGGCTATTGGCTGAATCCCATTGGATGATGAGGAAAAGTGGGAGGGGCCTAAGCTCCTCCCCTCTTCTTCGCCGTACCTGCACTATCTTTTCCGGGAGAAGTTCAAATTCTTTAAGATATTTCTCCAATTCGAGAATATCTGTATCAATTTGAAGTCCTCTGATAAGGGTTTTCATTTTTTTTGTTAGGAGTAGAGTCCACAGTTATGGTGTTAAAAGTGGTGGGTTCAACCGAATCGGCATCCTTCACCCACGCTCTGCCGATACTGGGTCCGCTGGGGTGGCGGGAGCTGCAACTGGGTTTGGGCTGGTGGTCTTGCCCTCTGCTGATGTTGCCTGGTTAACACTAGCCTTGAACTTTTTCTTCCTTTTTCTTTGTCTTTTTCTCAGGGAGATAAGAAATATCCATCTGAGTGGTGGTCTGTGATTGTATCTCAGGCTCATTGCTTGGAGTAGATAAGTCAGTATCAGAAATTTGAGTTTCCATGAGTTCCGCTGAAGTCTCGAATATTTTGGTTTTTGTCTTAGTAGAGGCATTTAAACGATACTTACTTTATTTACAAAAATTGGGCACCTGGGCCACTTAGCGGCCCCTATCCCATTCATCTAGAAATTTACAGAAAATTTATAGTAATAACATTTTGAATTTAGCAGTCGATGTGGTAGCTAATAATTTAAACGATATGTCATATTATGCCTAATATATCAAGTTTCGTAAAGTTATAATAAATTGGTAGAGAATTAAATAGTAAAACTTGAAAAGTAAGGAAAATTACGCCCACTTTTTAAAATAGTCACCACGAGATCACTGCTAACATAATTGCTATGACTCGTGACCGGTCAGCAAAGTGTTAAAAATCAAAATATTATATTGCATATAACTATATATACATTGGTTATTAAAAATACTTACTTATCATAAAAATGACTACCAAGTATAACCATTAATTATTTTAATTGATTACATCTGAAATTAATAACGATTAATTTTAGAAAAAACCTAATTATATCGATTATTTATTAAAATATTTAATCAATTAATTTATACTAAATTTGAATAAATTAAAAAAATTAATCGAATTAAATGATAAAAAATATCTATTAATTTTATATCGAAATAATCACATTCACTACTACTTGCCACTATTACTTTTTAAAAACGTTAGCAGTAGTAACAGTGACGGAGAAGCAGCAAATTTGCCCTTAAATTCAAAATTATTATTACTAAGCTCTCAATTAAATGATATAAGCTCAGTAATGTTTTATTATAGAATTATCAAGATCAACTACTCAAGACATATACATTAAGAATTAAAATTAATGTTTACTTTTTTAAATAAAATAAACTGGTAGAAATAGTAAACTTTTTCAGTACTATCTACTGTTTATTTAAAAACTTTATGGAATGCAAATAACAAGAGATCCCCATTATATTACTACTCTAATAACCGTGCCCATCTGGTGTTTACGATACATTTTGTAGTAATCTTGAAAGTACATTTATTAAAAAGATGATCAGCAATCTTGCAACTATTACTTAAGCTAAGTTGAAAATTTTCAATGTAACTCTATTAAAGTTTTAAAAAATATAGCGAAGGTTGATTATATTATTAATATATTTTGGTGAAAAGGAATGCCTCTTTTGCATCGAGATGAGAAAATATATAAATAAAACAAAGTGTACCAGATTTTTAACATTTTAAAAACACCATTATTTCATTAAGTTTAAATCGGTATTTGAACCTGTTTTTGTTCCTTTCCTACAGCTTAACCGATAAAGTAGTAGATTGGGGCGATTTATCACCACCTTACCTGCAATCTTTCACGCATTTGGCATAAAATTTTATTTCTATCTTTAAAGTGGTAGCGAAATGTATGCTTTTAATTTATTCCTTGCATTTATAAACGCAATTTATTATCTTTTTGACCACCACTATTTTTTAAATAATTAAGCATATACATTAATATGTAATCTACTTCAATTAGTCCCAGTCGCCCTTGGGCAATGTTTCCAAAAGTGTGGTATATATATTCATACCCTCCAACTTATGAAGATTTTGAAAATAATTCTTTCTAGTGGTAGCGAACCAAAGTAGAAATTTTTAAAGCAAATGGATCTCTCATCATGATTATAAAAACTCATAAGAATCTAGCCATATGGCCTGCACTTTTATAAGTAATAGTGGACAAGTTACGCTAAAATTAATTTTTTTTAAATATTAAGACAATAATTTTGCTACCGTCTGAAAAGAAGATTTCTGAAACTACGGAAATTCCGTAGCAGTTGGAGGGTATGTATATATATATATATATATATATATATAAATACATATATAATACACAAATTTAAAGGAGCATTTTTACAGGAACTTTTTATACTTAAAAACGTAAGTATTTTTTAAAGCGAATTCTTTATTTTAATAACATAATATTTTATTTAATCAAGCACAGAGTGTTCCGAAATCATCACTTTCAATTTATATTTAACATTTTTTTTGTCACACTTGAAATCCCCATTGAAACTGCTTAATTTGAAGTCGAAAGCATTTTTTTGAGAAATAAAAAAATTTTCAAAACCTGATGAATTAGTATAATTACCACACAACGTAGATTAAATCAGTATTATTAGTATCATAAATTTGAGTAAAACTCTTTCAGAAAAGGACTATAGAAGTTCTATACATTAGGCTTGACCGTTTAGATACGAAAGTATAAAAGAAGTTTTCTCAAAATTTTAGTATTGAAAAATAAATGACGGAAGATGTATTTATATTATATATAAGTTTTTTTTTTTTTGAAGTTATACTTCTTATGCGACTTCCAACAAGGTTTGCGTTAAACGCTACATTTTTATTGGGTGGAAAATCACGTGGTAGGATAAAGTTTTACCTCATTCATTTCCATATTGTTTTGGTTCTCAATAGCATAAAAATAATAAAAGTATTGTTTTTCTATAAATATTTTTTTAGTTTGTTTTGATACACATATAATTTAATAGGGTAGTATTGTTTATTTTCAAATTTAGTGGATAACAATTGTAAACAATGAGTGAAAACAATCCCACGGACAATGCGACGGACTTAAGGTTATATCAAGGTACGTCTCTTGTGAATATCAATTGATTGTTAGGTTTTCTCTT
>NC_092213.1:74625533-74631897 GCF_043381705.1 Parasteatoda tepidariorum | reverse complement strand
GCACACGACTCACTCCGTAACTCCCTTTAATATTAACCTATAATTTTCAAACTCTGCCAGAAATTAGAGTTTTATATACCAAAGAATCGTATTAAAGGGAATTTTTATAGACTAATTAGGGAGCACATAATGGGCCAAAAGAGATTTTGATAATTAACCGCAAGGAAGTTCTTTAA
Organism: Parasteatoda tepidariorum; assembly: GCF_043381705.1. NCBI lineage: Eukaryota > Metazoa > Arthropoda > Arachnida > Araneae > Theridiidae > Parasteatoda > Parasteatoda tepidariorum. The sequence continues at coordinate 74,631,721 of NC_092213.1, read as the reverse complement.
GCTATATATTCGTGGAAGCAACGAGTAGGCCGTGGAGTGGTCGGTAGCGCCACGGGTAAAGAAGTTAGACCCGATGGTCAGGGGTTCTGTGCTGGTCACGCATTAATTTTAAATTTTTTTTTCTTTTTACTTTATTTAACTTTTTTTTTATATTTCACTTTTCGATATTTCAACGTGAATAAAGTGTTCTGTATATAAAAATAACTATTCTTCTTTGGGAAAGAGGGAATATTAGCTAAAAAAAACGGATAAATTTCGACTCTGGAGCTACGCACACGTCTCACTCCGTAACTCCCTTTAATATTAAATTATAATTTTCAAACTCTGCCAGAAATTAGAGTTTTATATACCAAACAGTCGTATTAAAGGGAATTTTTATAGACTAATTAGGGAGCACATAATGGGCCACAAGAGATTTTGATAATTAACCGCTAGGAAGTTCTTTAAGCTATATATTCGTGGAAGCAACGAGTGAGCCGTGGAGTGGTCGTTAGCGCCACGGGTAAAGAAGTTTGTAGACCCGATGGTCAGGGGTTCTGTGCTGGTCACGCATTAATTTTTAATTTTTTTTTCTTTTTATTTTATTTAACTTTTTTTATATTTCGCTTTTCGATATTTCAACGTGAATAAAGTGTTCTATATATAAAAATAATTATTCTTCTTTGGGAAAGAGGGAATATTAGCTAAAAACGGATTAATTTCCACTCTGGAGCGACGCACACGACTCACTCCGTAACTCCCTTTAATATTAACTTATAATTTTCAAACTCTGCCAGAAATTAGAGTTTTATATACTAAACAATCGTACGAAAGGAAATTTTTATACACTAATTAGGGGGCACATAATGGGCCAAAATAGATTTTGTTAATTAACCGGAAGGAAGTTCTTTAAGCTATATATTCGTGGAAGCAACGTGTGAGTCGTGGTGTGGTTGTTAGCGCCAAGGGTAAAGAAGTTTGTAGACTCGGTGGTCAGGGGTTCGGTCCTGGTCACGGATTAATTTTTAATTTTTTTTTCTATTTACTTTATTTTATTTTTTAAAATTTATTTTTCGATATTTCAACGTGAATAAAGTGTTATATATATAAAAATAATTATTTTTCTTTGGGAAAGAGGGAATAATAGCTGAAAAACGGATAAATTTCGACCCCGGAGCTACTCACACGACTCACTCCGTAACTCCCTTTAATATTAAATTATAATTTTCAAACTCTGCCAGAAATTAGAGTTTTATGTACCAAACAATCGTATTAAAGGGAATTTTTATAGACTAATTAGAGAGCACGTAATGGGCCAAAAGAGATTTTGATAATTAACCGCAAGGAAGATCTTTAAGTTATATATTCGTGGAAACAACGAGTGAGCCGTGGAGTGGTCGGTAGCGCCACGGGTAAACAAGTTTGTAGACCCGATGGTCAGGGGTTCAGTGCTGGTCACGCATTAATTTTAATTTTTTTTTCTTTTTATTTTATTTAACTTTTTTTTATATTTCACTTTTCGATATTTCAACGTGAATAAAGTGTTCTGTATATAAAAATTACTATTCTTCTTTGGGAAAGAGGGAATATTAGCTGAAAAAACGGATAAATTTCGACTCTGGAGCTACGCACACGACTCACTCCGTAACTCCCTTTAATATTAACCTATAATTTTCAAACTCTGCCAGAAATTAGAGTTTTATATACCAAACAATCGTATTAAAGGGAATTTTTATAGACTAATTAAGGAGCACATAATGGGCCAAAATAGATTTTGTTAATTAACTGGAAGGAAGCTCTTTAAGCTATTTATTGAGGAAGCAACGTGCGAGCCGTGGTGTGGTCGTTAGCGCCACGGGTAAAGAAGGTAGTAGGCCCGATGGTCAGGGGTTCGGTGCTGGTCAAGCATTAATTTATAATTTTTTTTTCTTTTTATTTTATTACCTTTTTTTAATATTTCACTTTTCGATATTTCAACGTGAATAAAATGTTTTGTATATAAAAATAATTATTCTTCTTTGTGAAAGAGGGAATATTAGCTAAAAAACGGATAAATTTCGTCTCTGGAGCTACGCGCACGACTCACTCCGTAACTGCCTTTAATATTAACTTATAATTTTCAAACTCCTCCAGAAATTAGAGTTTTATATACCAAACTATCGTATTAAAGGGAATTTTTATAGACTAATTAGGGAGCACATAATGGGCAAAAATAATTTTTGTTAATTAACCGAAAGGAAGTTCTTTAAGCTATATATTCGCGAAAGCAACGAGTGAGCCGTGGAGTGGTCGTTAGCACCACGGGTAAAGAAGCTTGTAGTCAGGGGTTCGTTGCTGGTCACGCATTAATTTTTAATTTTTTTTTCACTATTATGTACCTCTTACTGTAACATAAAAAGCTTCTATTAGTCTTTTTATGTTAGTTTCTTCGCTAAAAAACAACTCCTAATTTTTTACTAATTTTTTATTCAAGTCGAAATGTTTTCCCACACTTTTAGAAGCCACATCCTGTTTTTAAATCTATTTTTGGCTAAAGTATGCATAATTAAATGTAAAGACATTTTCCCCCTATAATCTTCGTGGGAATCACTCGACCTTTTTCTTAAACTAATAGTAATTCTTAAGATTTCCCTTTTTCTCTAAAATATAACAGAATAGAGGGAAATTCTTTTACCACTTTCCCTAGGATAAAAACTTAAGCACACAGTTTTTGAGTTCGAATTTGAGCTCCGCCTTTGATAGAAAATGTCTTGAATATACTATGTGAAGCTAATAAAATATTTTTTGCCTTCCAACTGCTATCTGCGTGGCCTAACAACACTCAACATGTCTGCTACCCTTTCTTATATATCTATACAGGGATGCCAACTGCTCCGCTTTCTGTTGAAGTTTTAATAAATTGGTAACTAACTAAATAGTAAAACTTGTAGAATAAGGATAAATGCGCCTACTTTTTAAAAGAGTAACCACGAGAATAGTATAACCGATTTAAGCTAAGTAATTTAGCGTTCCTAGCCCAAAGGGCTATCTACACTTCCATAGAATAATTAAAAACAATAAGGGAGGAAAAAGGGTTGGACGAGTACGCAAGCGCATTACATGTTAAATAAAAAACAATAATTAAGAATAAGATAGGCGTAAGTGTAAGAAGGATAGAAAGTTGCATTTCATATGATATATAGAATTTTTGATATGTTGTGGTGAAAAAATTATTTGAAATGAAAAATACTTAACCAAAAATATCTTGAATTTTGATACCACTAGAAAATACTTTTTTTATACAGTGGAGCCAGTTGGCATCTCTGTATATATATAATGAAGCTTAGTATTTGCTACTTTGTAATTGACATAAAAATAATAACTGCTCACTACATGACACGTCAAGGAAAAAAAAAAGTTGTGACTTAACACTTTCGCTGCCACCACCACGCTAGCGCGTCAGAGCGGCCCCTCCTGGTATGCCGACCACGCGCTGGTGCGTCGATCGACTATGATAAGTTTCTTTCTTTATTTAAATCAAGCTGGGTGCCTGGGCCGCGCAGCGGCCCCTAACCCATTCATCATGAAATAATTTACATTGTTTGAAAACATTTTATATTATGCAGCATTGAGGTGGCAAGATTAAAAAGACAGGAAATAAGAAAAAAGAAAATATAAAAAGAACAGAAATTACAGGCATTGTTTGTAGATTACATATTTGTCAGTTCTATTGGAATATGTTATTTAATAATTTTTACAGTAGGTTTCTAGATTTTAATAATAATGGATTTTTTAAAGTTCTGTTAAATGTTCAGAGTTTGTGTTTTCGATTTTTATTTTCTGCTGCTCAGAATAGACTGCAAGATGACACATGAGACTATGATAAGTTCAGAGATGCCAACTTGCTCCGGACAGCAAATATATATTTTAAAGTGGTAGTTTATCAATTGTGATTCTTTGTTTTAATAAATTCAATTTAGTCGATTTTTATCCACCACTATTTCTAAATAATTCGTAGGCTTATATATTCACTACTTCTTAACAATTATGACATGTTAAACTTTTCAAAAATTAACAAAATTTTTCAAATGTTTGCAAATTTTAAATTGCAGTTATTTATGCTGGTAGATACGAATTCCGCATCCGGCTTGTATCGACCACATTACTGACGTGAAATATCCTCAACTGCAGACGGATCACGGGTTATATTTACCTTTCCGTCAGGCTAACCGTAGAAGGTTCTCATGGTCTCCCTCCCCACGGAACGCAAATGCTTGTTATTTTCATCAAAAAAGTCCTCCACGAAGGATAATTTCTCCCAATACTTTATCCAAGAGCTCCCTTGTGCTCTGGATAGGGTTCAAAATTACAAATCTACGTAGTATAAGATCAGCAGTCGTAAATCCAAAAATTGGGTCGGATGTTCAACGACGGATATAAAATAAAATGTTAGTAATAATAATTTCTGAAATCCAACAGATGGCGCTCTGCGCAGTAGTGTAAAATGATTAATTGTATTCAGTTTCCTCTATGGCACCGTTTCATGAACATCACTCTTTGTTTTTGATATTAAGTATATCAAAGACGTTTGTAATACTTTAAAACGCCTAGCTTGTAGTATTTAAAACTTTTTTTTGAAGATCAATGCTAAAAAAGACACTGCCCAAGTCGAAATGCTTGATAGTTTTTTCTTGATGAACCAACATATTCTTGATGGTAACCATCAATAATTTCATTATGAACCATTATATTTTTTGATTGTAACCAGCATAGGTAACTATCACCCCAAGTAGGAATTCGGACTTAATTAGGATGATCCAACATAAGAATAGCAACGTGTTTTAATGATTTGTTCATGTTGAACCAATCGAAATTTCCATCATACTTTCCTAGAAATCAAATCTTGAAACAGTCATAAACCACCATCACCTCAATGTTGGAATGCTGTCTGATTTATGATGGGCAAACATAAAAAGCAAATGCTTTTTCGTGGTATATTCCTGCTGAACCAACAAAAATTCCCATTGGAAATGGAACCATGGAAGTTCATGGAAATGGAACCATCATAATTGTTGCATGGAACCATCATAAATTGGTGGATCAGGAGAATCAAATTGTCATGATGATTAATCATCATAGTATTAACACGTTAAACGCCACGCTAATTTTACATGGCTTGCCCATCTGGCCACGATAAATAACTACAAACTAAATTTGCAAATATTAGACGGATTTTGCTATTTTTTATAAGGTTTATCATGACATATCTAACAAAAGTGGTGAATTATATAAGCCTACGAATTATGTAGAACTAGTGGTGGATAAAAATCTACTAAATTGAATTTATTAAATCACAATAATTAAGTAAATTTTGAATAAATTTTCTGCAATTCCATAAAAGAGTGTAAATTTTATAGTTCTATATCATGTTATACGCTGTCAGTCAGCTGTTTTTCGCAGCCTACGTGAAAGGTCAATGTCAGCAAGCTGTGGCAGACGCAGCCTAAATGTAATTTCAGTGTCAGCCTCCGATGGCTGACGCGGCGCTCAACGTGTTAAAGTAGCATTTTACATCATGGAATGATGGAAGTTTGTTGGCGTATCAAACACCCGCACAGAATGGACAGACTGAGCACAGAATGGAAAAAGTTGGATGATGGTGATCATCAAATGATGTTGGGCCATCATGAATCGCGCTGAAACCAATTTAAACCATTGAAAGTTTTTGATGGGACAATCAGGAATTTTGACTTGGGTAGAAAACAGAATTTCCATTAAAATGTCAAAATTTCGAACTTGCAGAAAGCATCAATTTGTGGTGGAAAGATTAATGTGGAAGGAGAGTTCTTTAACAACTCAAATGTTTCAAAGTTGTTAAGTATACATAGAATGTACTCCTCAAATATTTTTAAATAAACCACTTTAAAGTCAGTATGTTTAACAAAATTCTGTCCCATATTTATATTATTTTAATTGTTGAATTAACTTTTTACAACCGGAGATTATTGAAGTGATACTTCTTATGCGACTTCCAACAAGGTTGCGTTAAACGTTTAACGCTACATTTTTACTGGCTGGGAAATCACGTGGTAGGATCCAGTTTTCCCTCATTCATTTCCATATTGCTTTGGTTCTCACTAGCATAAAAGTATTGTTTTTCTATAAATATTTTTTTAGTTTGTTTTGATACACATATAATTTAATAGGGTAGTATTTTTTATTTTCAAATT
>NC_092213.1:74602865-74624174 GCF_043381705.1 Parasteatoda tepidariorum | reverse complement strand
ATGGCACGAGACACAATATTTTGGGCACGCCATCGATCACAATTGTTATTACACTATGAATTGTTATTACACAAATGTTATTACACTATGAAGCATATGTAACAATTAAAATAAAATTCACAAAAGCGAACAAAATAATAAACAATTATTAATAAAAGAATTAACAATTAATGCTCAAAAAACAATTAATAACCATAAAAAACAAGCTAACAATAAATAACTAGCAAAAAAAAAATAATAATAACTGTCCTGATTAAACTAACATCCTGCAACCTAATATAAGTTATTTGTCATCTAATCTGCAACAACAGAATTCACACTGATGTTACTTTAAGTTGTTTTAAGACATGGCAAAATGTATTTTTCTTTCAATGTAAATAAAGAGTTTTGAGCTGATTATTATAATCAATAAGTATTTAGTATTATTATTTTCCAAATAATCACAAAGTCAAAATTATTTGACGGCACGTCTACGACTTTATTAAACAATTTTTTAGAAAAATTGGCACGTTGGTGTATAAAGGTTCGCCACCCCTGTTCTATAACAATGGCTGTTCTTGACGTTCTGAATTCACATTTATTTATTGGAATGACGAAAGCAATGTTGACTTCAGTTACGAACGACTTTAGTTCGTTACGAAGTTTCACTTCTTCCGCGCGGAGGGACTCCACGGACTATTTTTTTTTAATATAAAGTTTCTTTAAAAAATATATAAATCTTAATAAAAGCAACAAAAAAAGCAACTACTGAATGAAAAAAGACTTATCGATATCGGTTATCGACTCAGTAGTCACTCTTTCCTCAAACATATTAAGTTATTAGAGTCTAACGGCTACTGGCTACAAACTGAAAATCTAAATTTTCAGGTCTATTTTTTTATTTTATAACCGTCGTTGAACAACCGACCCAATTTTTGGGTTTACGACTACTAATGTTCAACTACGTGGCCTTGTAATTTTGAACCAAATCCAGAAGACAAGGGAACTCTTGGATCAAGTATTGGCAGAAATTTGCCTTTGATGGAACCAACCCGCATTTGCGTTACATGGGGTGGAAGACCACGAGAACCTCTCGTGATTATCGTGATGGCCAGGGTACTCTAATCCTTGATACGTCTACCACTGAGGATATTTCTCGTCAGCACTGTGGTCTGTGCAAGTCAGATGCGGTATTCGTAGCGACCAGCCATCGCTAGGATTCGAACTCGGCTCACTTCGATGGAAAGCAGACGCTCTATTCCCTGAGCCATCGCAGCTATCAGGTCTACTTTGTGATGCTTTTTTTTTTTCGAAAAGCGAAAGCAGTTGGCATCCTTGCTTAAAAGGGTTGAAGCTCTGTAAACTTCTTATCTAAATTCTTTTCAAAGTGACTTTTAGTTGACTTAAAATTTGAGAAAGCCCCATTTCTTATTTATTAACTGAGCTGAACATAAACATTTCCACAGTTTCAATCCTTATCACAATTATTTGCAGTTGACAATTTAAATTATTTATTACTTTACAAATCCCATTACACAAATTAACCTTTTAATCTACTGTCAAAATATATATCAATACCAACGTTAGCCCGTCTGTCAGAATTTGAAATCTTTAAGAGAAAACGAATTCTTGAAACACATCCAACTTCTATAAATTCTTTTAAATCGCAACAAAAATGTCCAATTCACGAAGTCAAGGCAACAAAAAGATAATGACCTGCTGAATATACTGTTTTACAGTACAAAACACTGTTATGTCGAACATTAACCCAGCGTCACTTCACGTGCTCATTAGAAACCGTTAGAAGAATATTCTTTTTAACTTTCTTAGACGCTCTGTAAACACATTATTTATTTCTTCATCAGAACTGTTGCGAACATAACTTTCCCTTCTTTAAAATCGTCTGCTTTATTTTCTTCATTTCACTTCTTTTTTACTTTGTAGTCAGTAATAGCAAATTTATCAACGTTCCAGATTTACTTGCCAATGTTATTTCTCCCGCAAACACTATATTCTAGGCTTTTTATTTTCTTTAATGCTCTTTTTAAAATTCCATCTTCATCCTTTCCCTCCCTCTCTCTCCCCTCCACGCTGTCGCTCTCTTCATCTTATGTATTCTTTTTCTCCCTCTTTTTCTTTTTTTTTTTTTCTTTTCAAAACTGCAGGGATTTCTTTTTGCGTGGGCGTTAAAGCAAAAGATGTTTTTTGTTTGATTTTTATTTCTAGACCGGCCTACATGAAAAAGTTTGTCTCCTTTTCGGCCTTACAAGGCTTGGTCGCAGACTATATTGCTCGGTGCGACGAATTATCGCTCTCGAACGAAAAAGCGCGGGAAGTTGAGTTTGTGTTTAGTTTGATCGAAGCTGAGAGAGTGTTAAGTAGTTTTATAATTCAAGAATTATATTCTCGTTGCCGGTGAGTAAACTCTAATTGCTCTAAATCCTTCTCGCTTGTTTATGTTTCTAAATTGACAATTCGTAATATATCTTTTCGCAGAATTTAAGAATTTATATTATTACTCAAAATTATTGGAAAAAATAAGCGTAGCATTTAAATACATTGAAATTTTCAATCTCTTTTTTTTTTTTACTTTTATCATCAATGTACTGGTATATTTTATTTTCAGGTATATAATTCCCAACAAAGAACTGCTAAAGAAATGATTAAAACGATTGACATTTGATAATTTCAAAATATTTAAATATTGTATTTGATCCACCAAAAGACTTAAAGTTTAATGCATAAACATGCTCGAACTATGGATGAGCTATTTATCTCGAGTATATTAACATAATTAACACACCACTCAAACGTTTAAAAGTTATAAAAAGAAAAATAGTGGGAAATGAACAATATGCTATAGGGCACTGGGGCCATGTCCAAGAGTTTGTGGGTTCAATCCCCGCCGGGCCGAAGACTCCCCTTGTAGTAAATGGTGACTGATGCACGTTAAAATCTGTCAAGTTGCAAAGTCCTTTATGTTCCCATAATAAATCAATACCTCTGGGGGTACTGATCCATAAGTTTCCTTGTCTTCTGGATTGGTTCAAAATGACAAGGCTACGGAGGTGAACATTAGTAGTCGTAAACCCAAAATTGGGTCGGCTGTTTAATGATGGATATTAAATATGCTATAACTTGTTTAAAAAAATCGCGCAATCTTTTTTGCAGAAAATATTTAAAAGGAGATCTGTGAACATGCTTAGGGATTTCATTTGTTCATATGTTCAATCATCTTAAATAAATGTTCAAGCACAATAAAAAAACCATTTTATTGTTATATAGTTTATTGAAAAAAATCTTATTGAAAATTTACAAGCGTCGAAATGAACATGCTTCGTATTTTTCAATGCTCAAGCATGTTAAAAAACCGCTGAAGTGTTTGAAGGATGAAGGACACTTGAACATGGTTCAAACATAGTTTTGTTAACATTCACAATTATATAGTTTTTCTCTCCCTCTCCTTTTTTTTTAATGAAAAGATTTGTGATTGAAGTGATGTACGACAACTATAAACCTAACACACGAACGCTCTCCTGATTTTCCCAGCTGCCGAATCTCCATCTTTCGCTCGAGAATTTTTTGTAATTTATGAAGAGTAAATGTATAAGTTAACATTTCACCATTGCTGAGCAATATTTATTCACAACAATTTTGTCCCCTATTACATATAAATTATTTAAATAAATGTAAAAATTTCTAACAATATTAAGAGTATATATAGTATATATAGTAGAGACAATATAAAAAGTATTAAGAGTTTGTTTAGTTAACACTAGGTTGCCTAGGGAAGTCATTTTGACTGCTTTTAATTTCAATTAGAGAAACAATGATGTATATAATGACACAATTTCTCAGAATTTTGTGACTTTCTGTAGCGCATATAATTTTTTTTATTGTTAATATTTACTAATAACGTATTATATAACTGTAAATAATATAAAAAATGTTAAAAATTAATTTTAAACAAATTTATTAACGCATTCACAATCCAGTCCTTTTGACTGCTATTGGGCAATATAGGTATATACTAATTTTCCGTCTTTCTAGTGTTAAATTAATTTAAAAAATAAAACAACAACAAAAAACTCGAAATTCACATCGCTACTACCGTTAGCCACTAAGAGTTAAAAACGATAATTATACATTTCATGTGTTGTTATCAGACACAACCACAGACAGGGTTGCTACCACCTGAAGAATAAAAAACAAGATTTGGTAATTAAGACATTATTAAATGAAACTGCAAAATAATATAAGCACAGAGATGCCAACTTGCTCCGGACAGCAAATATATATTTTAAAGTGGTAGTTTATCAATTGTGATTTTTGGTTTAATAAATTCAATTTAGTAGATTTTTATCCACCACTATTTCTAAATAATTCGTAGGCCTATAATATTCACCACTTTATAGTACTTAAGTCATGTTATGCCTTTTAAAAATCATGCAAAAATAGTCCAATATATGCAAAATTTACTTTTGTAGTTAACTACCGTTTTTTTAATTACTTTGACTTTTCCGGAGCAGTTTGCATCTCTGTAAGTATTCATTAGACCAAGATTCACGAATCTTGTCTAATTAAGGATTCAAAGGGCTGATTCATCCGATATCTGCCGTATAATGGATATAGGACCAATATTAAAAAATCTAGACATCCCAATTTTGGTGCATGTTCATATCAGACTCATATTGAGCCAATTCTGGGGTTAAGGTAATAATGCTGTTGCTGGGGAAAATTTTAAAAAGAGGGTTTGAATTATTTAACCGTTTACCTGCCGTATTCCAAATTTGTAGCAGTGAAAAGAGTGTCTTAATAAAAAAATTTTAGCAGGAGTTCATAAAAATGAAATAGAAATTTTCTTTAATCAGCTCCAAATTTGGTTAAAACCATTACAGCTGCTTGAGTTTAATATAGAATTATAAATTACAGAATAGAATTTTAAATTAATATACTCCGGCTGTTCGGAAATTCAGATTATACAATCGTAAAAACTGAGAATGGAAGATTTGCGTAATCGTTAAAAAAAAGAAATGTTCCAAAAATGGAACACTGGTGATTAATCGGTAAACTATCTGCAACCGAATTTTATAATTTCTAACTTGAAAATAGTTTTGTATAACTTGGAAGCGTACTACTTAAAATATCTATAATTTTTACATTTTTTCAACCACATTAAAAGAAAGTACTAGAGATCGTAGCTACCCTCATGTAATAACATAAAAAAAGAAATAAAAACACTTAAGCAGGGCTCGAAGAAAGTCAGAAATTTTACCCGTCCCCGAGGACGGATTGTCCAACAATGTACCCGTCCTCCTTTGAAACTAACCCGTAGCTTCTAATTAAATAAAAGTATAATTTTCTCTTATTTATTACAACCATTTATATAAATTGCACAATGAATTAGTAGTTGCTAGGATTACAAATACTAGGTTACTAATAGTAAGACCTAGTATTTCTTTTATGAAATAATTTATTTCTTTAATGAAATAATTTAAATGACAAAGGTCAAGTTATCTGGAATGTCAATTTATCCGAGGGTACTTCGTTTTTTAAATGAAACAAATATGACGTTTGCCAGTTCCACAATCAAGGCAATGATTTACAGAGGTTTCTGCACAGAAATCTGAAAGGGGTTTTCCATTTAGGTGGATGTTCATAATTGCGTTTAACGCTTCTTGTTTAAGACCAGTACTTAATGTGTTTTTTTGTAAGCTCATTGCTGAAAAGCCTCTTTCAACCACTGCAGTACTCCCAGACAGAGAATACATCAATTCCAATAAGAGCAGTATGTTGCTGTATTTCTAGATTATCGGGTCATTTTAGAAGTGAGGCGCTAGACTCTTGTAAGATAACAAAAATTGAAAATGTATCACGAATATTAACGGGAAAATGGCCGTCCGCGCGGACGCCGGATTCGAGATATTTGTTGTCCGCAGGGAATTTTTGACCGCCGAGGACGGGCGGATGGGTGGTTTTTCGAGCCCTGCACTTAAGTATTTATTTCATAACATGATAATGTTATCATTTTCGGGTTTACTACTTTCGATGTTCTAGCAGCAGCTTTGTAGTCTTAAACTAAATCTTAAAGACAAAGAAAACTCCCCGTCAGAAATTAACTATAACAAGGAGTATTTTTCTCCATTTTTAATTTCTTAATAATACTTAGAAACAGAACTTTTATCAGTGTTTGCGAACTAAGGCAAGTTAAAATTATAACTTTAAAGCTAAGTAGACTACTAATCAATTTTAATATCATTAAATTTCACACAGTTCAGCATATTGATTAAATAAAAGATAGCTGCTTACTAGCTTTATAATCAAATGAGTACTTTTATTATAACATTTAAACATCAATTCAAAAAACACTAAACCATTGGTATTATTTCATTTATACCAATGTCTGTTAAATCCATAAGTACCCACTAACAAAATTCACCTGAACTTTGTAAGCATTATTTTCATGAATAAAATTCTGCATAAAATGTTTTTAATAGTTCATTTAATTAAAATTCAATTAATTTAATTAAAATCCAATCAATTAAAGAACATTTTTATGCGTTATGTTGGTAATATAATCCTTTTATGTCCAATCCAAAAGTACTTCTTTACATCAAGGATTACGAAAGTGATTTTAAAAAGAAGTGACTGATAGTTAACAGATAGTTTTGTTTTAGTTAAGAGATAGTTTTGTTTTAGTTACGGCATAGTTTTGTTTTAGTTTCTTGTCAAAGGTAAACACTCTGACAAATGTCACGAACAAACAATTTATGCAAATAAAGTTGCTTTTAGAAAATTTTCAATAAATGAATTGTAAGAATATTTTTTTTTCTTATATTCTTTATTCACTCCAATATTTTTTTCAAGTAAGGCTGAGTTAAGCAAAAGTTTTATAACCAATAGAATTTTTTTAAGCGTTTTATTATCGACGCTTCTAATTTTATTTTATTTTATAACCGTCGTTGAACAGTCGATTCAATTTTGGGTTCAACTTCGTAGCCTTGTAATTTTGAACCAATCCAGAAGACAAGGGAACTCTTGGATCAAGTATTGGGAGATATTTGCCTCCGAGGAGTACTTTTTTGATGAAACTGACCCGCATTGGCGTTACATGGAGAGGAAGACCACGAAAACTTCCCACGGCTTGCCTGATGGCAAGGGGACTCTAACCCATGATCCGCTTACCACTGAGGATATTTCACGCCAGCATTGGGATCCGTGCAAGCCAGGGGCGAAATTCGAATCGACCATTGCTGTGATTGCACCGAATTGTGTTCCATTGCTGTGATTGCTCCGAATTGTTTCTGTGATTGCACCGAATTGTTACGTCAGCATTGTGTTCACAACGAACACAATGCTGACGTAAAATATTCTCATAATGGATCAGAGTCCCCTTGCTATCAGGCTCACCGCTTTAAATTTTCGTGGTTTTCCTCTCCATGTAACCCAAATGTGGGGTTAGTTTCATCAAAAAGTCCTCCCCGAAGGCAAATTTCTCCCAATACTTGATCCAGGAGTTCTCATATATTCTGGATTGGGTCAAAATTACAAGACTACGGAGTTGAACACTGGTAGTCGCTGGTAGAATTATTTGGTCGGCTGTGCAACGACGTTTATAAAATAGAACATAAACAAACGTTCATTTGACCTTTCATATAACTGTTTAAAGCATTTATTAGAACTTGAGACAAAAATTATTTCAAATATAATTCATTAAAACGCTATAGCTAAATCTTATCTACCATTAGGAAACCTCTTTTCTAAAAATAACTGAAATTTCGTATTTGTTGGAAAGTAATTGCATAATTTGTGCTATTTTGCTCTAATTTCGATTATAATCTCCCAATTTTTCGACTTTTTCAAATGAAACAAACAAAAAAATTATTCTGCGATGTTTCTTTAAAAATTATTCTTCAGTTGATTTCAAGATACTTTATATCCAGATACAAAATATTGTTGGAAAATAGTGACTACAGTACCTGGCCCAATTATTTGACCCACTGTAAGATTCTATGTAAAATCTTAATTATCAGATGATACTAATATTAAATTAATAATCGTCGAATTAATATTAAATATCGTCTAATTTAACCAATTGATACACTAACGTAAACAAGTGCAAATCGCGTAAAAACAATAAAGTTGTATAGTTTCACCTGATAATTAAGATTTTACGTAGAATCTTAAAGTGCGTTTAATAATTTGAACTGGGATTCTATGTTAAAACACTCACTGTTGACATTTTAATGAATTTCTCAGAAAAAGGAAACTGCCGCGATACTCATTCAGAAAAATAATTGGCAAGTAGGCGAAAATTGCAAACAGGTCAATTAAAAAATGGAATTTGACACTTCATCGCATTGAAAGGGCCGTTGTACTTCATTACCATTCAAGCTGCGTAGACCACCTACCATGCATATTATGACTCTCTCTTCATCCTTATATCGTCATATAGCCTCAAGAAGGCAATCAAATTTTTCACCATGAGTCGTGATAACCCGACATCCCACGCTATTGTCACTTTTCACGATTACTCCAGTGATTAAGTATCGCTGGTGACTAACCCTTACCCCCTTACATTACTTTATTTGGTAACGTAAAGAATATAGATAGTAACGGATGGGAAAAAATTGATAGTTTTAATCTTAAGTGTAACGTTTTGATAGCTTTCACCAGTTGTTCTTAAAAGCATTTTGCTGGCAACCGAACTCAACCATCCAACGGAGGTAAAAAATGCTAAATATTTATTTTATTTTATTAATTTATAGTTCCTAAACTAATGGTGGGTATTTAATGTTACCCAGTAGTGTCTTCCAAAAAAAAAATACAATTTCGTATCGTCTGATCAGAATTAATTGTAGCGATTTTTATCTCTGATCAGAATTAAATGTATCGATTCTTATCTCTGATCAGAATTAATTGTAGCGATTCTTATCTCTGATCAGAAATAAATGTAGCGAGCTTAATCATCCTAAGCTGTAGAAGGAGAAAGAAAATGCTAAATACGTATTTTGTTTTATTAATTAATAGTTCCTATACTAATGATGGGTATTTAATGTATTCATTAGTGTCTTTCAAAAAATATAATATATGATTTGATATCAACTGATCAGAATTCCATGTATCGATTCTTATCTCTGATTAGAATTAAATGTAACGAACTTAATCATCCTAAGCTGTAGAAGGAGAAAGAAAATGCTAAATACGTATTTCGTTTTGTCAATTAATAGTTCCTAAACTAATGATGGGCATTTAATGTTATTCAGTTGTGTTTTTCAAAAAATATAAAATACAATTTCTTTTCGTCTGATCAGAATTACATGCATCGATTCTTATCTCTGATCAGAATTAAATGCAGCGAACTTAATCAACTCAAGCTGTAGAAGGAGAAAGAAAAAGGTAAATACGCATTTTATTTTATCAATTAATAGTTCCTAAACTAATGATGGGTATTTAATGTTATTCAGTAGTGTTTTTCAAAAAATATAAAATACAATTTCGTATCGTCTGATCAGAATTAAATGTACGGATTCTTATCTCGAATCAGAATTAAATGTAGCAAACTTAACCATTCAAAACTGTAGACGGAGGTAGAAAATGTTAAATACGTATTTTATTAATTAATAGTTCCTAAACTAATGATGAGTATTTATTGTATTCATTAGTGTCTTTCAAGAAAATATAAAATGCGATTTGATATCGACTGATCAGAATTACATGTATCGATTCTTATCTCTGATCAGAGTTAAATGTACCGAACTTAACCATTCAAAGCTGTAGAAGGAGAAAGAAAATGGTAAATACGTATTTTATTTTATTAATTAATAGTTCCTAAACTAATGATGAGTATTTAATGTATTCATTAATGTCTTTCAAGAAAATATAAAATACGATTTGATATCGACTAATCAGAATTAAATGAAGCGATTCTTATTCTAGAATTTAATCGGAATTTTTCAAACTTAAAATGATAGCCAATAGAGGAAAGTGTTAACTTGTAAAAGCATCTTACTGCGTCTAGTAAAAAAAAATTTCGTAAAAGTCATTACAAAATGTTTTATTTTTACATTTATATAAATGGATCGAAAATATTCTTATTTTTTGAAAATAAATATTTATAATAAAAGAAATGTGGCACATATGTTTTTTTCTTTTTGTAAATAAACAAAGCAACTCTACGAACGAACTATTCCCATATTTTCGCATTTTATTAAAGCATGAAAATCACAAAAAAAATCTTTCTGCTTTAATCGAAATATTATTGGGTTAAAAAATGAAATTTATCATAACTATGACCACCATGGCATATAGCAGAGTTGGCCAAAAATGTAATCGATTACATTTTTTGATTACAGTAATCAATTACTTGTAATCATGATTACAATTTTCAAAAATTTTGATTACAGCTGTAATCATGATTACAATATTGATTACAGTAATCAATTACTTGTAATCGTGATTACAAAGTTTGATTACAGCTGTAATCATGATTACATAGTCGATTACAGTAATCAATTACTTGTAATCATGATTACAATTTTCAAAAAATTTTGATTACAGCTGTAATCATGATTACAATTTTGATTACAGTAATCANATTTAAGGAATTTATTTTATAAATAAAGAAAAATAAAAGTCAGTAAGTTCCTAATAGGTCATGTTAAATATATTCACCACCAAAAAAATGGCATTTTTATAAACTAAATGAGTTTTTTTTTATATCAATTACTGTTCTTAAAACAATTTCAATTCCAAAAATACTTTTATTTACCTTTACTAGAAATAAAGGGCCCGTTAAAGGGTTAATTAATATTTCCTATACTAATGACGGGTATTTAAAGTCTCTGACCAAATTATAAGACGCACTATAAGATTCTATGTAAATTCTTTATTATCAAGTGATATTATACAGCTTTATTGTTTTTACAAGACTGAAACCGGTTTGCACTTGGTTACGTTCGCGTATCCATTAGTTAACATTGTAATGCAATACGCTAAAAATAAATACTAATAGGAAGTATATAAAAAATCTCTTGAAATTTAAACATGTCCATAACATGCATGTTTAAATATAAAAGTATTGCATATAAACTCGTGCAAAACATGTAATTATTAAAAAACTTCAGTGCGTCTCATAATTTGGTCTAATTATTATACTATACTAATATAATTCCTGATGTAATAAATATTCTATATTTATGTAATATATCGTCGAATATATTCAATCGTCAAATTTATATTATATATCGTCTAATTTAACGAATTGATACACTAACGTAAGCAAGTACAAACCGGTTTCAGTAACGAGAAAACAATAAAGCTGTATAGTATCACCTGATAATTAGGATTATACAAAGAATCTTATAGTGCGTTTAATAATTTCGGCAGGGGCTGTATAATGTTATCCAGTAGTGTCTTTCAAAAAATATAAAATACAATTTCTTATCCTCTGATCAGAATTACATGTATCGATTCTTATCTCTGATCAGAATTAAATGTAGCGAGCTTAATCATCCTAAGCTGTAGAAGGAGAAAGAAAATGCTAAATACGTATTTTGTTTTATTAATTAATAGTTCCTAAACTAATGATGGGTATTTAATGTATTCATTAGTGTCTTTCAAAAAATATAAAATACGATTTGATATCGACTGATCAGAATTACATGTATCGATTCTTATTTCTGATTAGAATTAAATGTAACGAACTTAATCATCCTAAGCTGTAGAAGGAGAAAGAAAATGCTAAATACGTATTTTGTTTTATTAATTAATAGTTCCTAAACTAATGATGGGTATTTAATGTATTCATTAGTGTCTTTCAGAAAATATAAAATACAATATCTTATCGTCTGATCAGAATTGCATGTATCGATTCTTATCTCTGATCAGAATTAAATGTAGCAAACTTAACCATCCTAAGCTATAGAAGGAGAAGGAAAATGCTAAATACGTATTTTGTTTTATTAATTAATAGTTCCTAAACTAATGATGGGTATTTAATGTTATTCAGTTGTGTTTTTCAAAAAATATATAATACAATTTCTTATCGTCTGATCAGAATTAAATGTAGCAAACTTAACCATTCAAAACTGTAGATGGAGGTAGAAAATTTTAAATACGTATTTTATTAATTAATAGTTCCTAAACTAATGATGGGTATTTAATGTTACTCAGTTGTTTTTTTCAAAAAATGTATAATACAATTTCTTATCGTCTGATCAGAATTAAATGTAGCAAACTCAACCATTCAAAGCTGTAGATGGAGGTAGAAAATTTTAAATACGTATTTTATTAATTAATAGTTCCTAAACTAATGATGAGTATTTAATGTATTCATTAGTGTCTTTCAAGAAAATATAAAATACGATTTGGTATCGACTGATCAGAATTAAATGTAGCGATTCTTATTCTAGAATTTCATCGGAATTTTTCAAACTTAAAATGATCGCCAATAGAGGAAAGAGTTAACTTGTTAAAGCAACTTACTGCGTCTAGTAAAAAAAATTTTTATAAAAGTCATTACAAAATGTTTTATTTTTACATTTATATAAATGGATCGAAAATATTCTTATTTTTTGAAAATAAATATTTATAATAAAAGAAATGTGGCACATATGTTTTTTTCTTTTTGTAAATAAACAAAGCAACTCTACGAACGAACTATTCCCGTATTTTCGCATTTTATTAAAGCATGAAAAACACAAAAAAAAATCTTTCTGCTTGAAACGAAATATTATTGGGTTAAAAAATGAAATTTATCATAACTATGACCTCCATGGCATATAGTTAGTTGATGCACGCGTTAAATATCTTATATTAAGCTGAAAAATGTTTGATGTTCATGAAATTCAACCGATTCGCTTGAAAAGTAATCATTTGCTTGCAGTGTTACATGTTGTACCATTATATGTGGTCCACATGTTGTACCAGCCATAAGCAAAAGGTTAAACTTATTTAAAACGTTGCTGTAAGGGCCGTGTGACATAGACAAATGATGGAGTGTCTACCGTTTCAAACAGTTGAGTCTTTTGGTGGATCTGTTAATTACCACTTCTCCTTAAAAACTAATTATTATTCCTGAATATCAGAGATATTATATCATAACACTTACCTAGCTCAAAAATTCTTTAAAGTCATCGAAATTTAGAAAATAAGTCACAAAGGAAACAATGAATTAAGCAAGAAACATTAGTAAGCAGTGTAAAATGCATTTATTTGTTAACGATTCAGTAATACATCGAAGAAAACTCACTTTTTCAGAAACTTACCAAAGTTACCAAAAGCTCTAAACCTTAGTTTTTAATTGTCAACCACCCTATTAAATATTTTGCAAAAAA
The DNA here is from genome assembly GCF_043381705.1 of Parasteatoda tepidariorum. Classification (NCBI taxonomy): domain Eukaryota; kingdom Metazoa; phylum Arthropoda; class Arachnida; order Araneae; family Theridiidae; genus Parasteatoda; species Parasteatoda tepidariorum. The sequence goes on along the minus strand of NC_092213.1, from coordinate 74,610,858 downwards.
CGTAGAAGTGGTGGCCCTGTGTTTGACAAGATTAGAGTCGCATAATGAGCCCTAATAGTCAGAAAAAGGGCAAAGGAAAAACTTTTTTCCTAATTTATTTAAGGGATTTTTTTTGTTTGTTTAATGGAAAATAAATCTTACTACCACTTTTTATTTTTATTTTATCATACTGGAATCAGATTTATCTCACAAATTGATATGTTCAAGCAATATGCAATTTTGAAACTCTTTATTTATTTTTTAAATTCATCGTCACATTCACTTCGTTGTATGATTCAGTAGGTTTGCGCAAAGAGAAACTTAAACGATGAACGACTCCAAATTTATGCTTCACGTAATTCCATTTCTATCAATGCCAACAATTTTATTTTTACTTTATTTTCTAACCGTCGTTGATCAGCCCACTCGATTTTGAGTTTACGACCGCCAATGTTTAACTCCGTGACCTTGTAATTTTGAACTCAATCCAGAAGAAAAGGGAACTCCTGGATCAAATACTGGGGAACATTTGCTGTAGTGGAGTATTTTTTCATCGAACAAATCCGCATTTGCGCTACACTGAGAGGAAAACAACAAAAACCTTTCATGGTTAGGTTCAGCAGGTTTAGTTTGGTTAGCCCGTTGGCTAGGAGACTGTAAACCATGATTCGTCTACCACTGGGTATATTTTACGTCAACACTATGGTCGGTGCGTGCCAGGTGGGTAATTCGTATCGATCACTGGGAACACGAACACGGCTCACCTCTTTGAAAGGTGACGATCTATTCCTTAAACCACCACGGCTCTAATGCCAATTATTGGCAGCATTCCATTCTTAATGCCAAATGTTCATTTGTCTTTTTAGATTCCACTTAATTGTTAGAATTTGTATGAAATTTTGTTATAGCCTATAATGAAATTTCAAAAAATATTTACAATTTTTGCAGGCTAAATCGAATGAAGCATAAAATTTTTTATTAAAATTTTCGAATTTTTACAGGCTAAATCGAATGAAGTGAGATGCCAACTGCTCCGGACAAGCCAAAATAATTAAAAATAACGGTAAATAACTGCAAAGTAAATTTTGCAAATATTTGACTATTTTTGCCTGCTTTTTAAAAGGTATAGCATGACAGAAATATCTGGATGCTGGATATTGGGGTTATCTCGGCGTTTGGCGCGAAGCGCCACTAACCGATTCATCGATTCTGTTTTGTTGTATTCTAGGAGGTCCTAAATATCTTTGAAGTTGTAGTATGTTGTAACAACAAGTCAAGTCCTTAAGGAGTAAATCTTTAGTTTTGAAGGGAAAATCATCTTTGGATTGGGGAGATCCCCTTGAGTAGAGTTGTATGATAAAGTTAATAGTATTTTGATAGTATGCAGTCTGAGCATAAAAAGGCGGTAATTGGGCTGAAATTCGAATTATCACTGATTATATCAATATCGAACAATTTATTGAAATCCGATGTGGTGCATGTNTCACACAACAAGAAAATACATGCTATCTAAGGTATTAGGTTAAATAACTGGGTTTATTAAAATTACTTCAAAAAAAGGATTAAGTCCTTAAGGGACTTGATAAAAAAAACATTTCTAAAAATTACAAAAAATGACACATTCATTAGGAATACATATGAAAAAAAAGTTGTCCGAGGGGACTAGCATCAAACAAGCAAACTGCACATCAGTGATTACCACGGGCTAACATCTTGCCCCATATAATATTATACCAAATAGTTGTCCGAGGGGACAAGCATCAAACAAGCAAACTACACATCAGTGATTACCACGTGTGACCGCTGGACGTGAGCTTCCTCTCACCAGCACTAACTAACTAATGTGGCATATATTATGGTTACGTTAATCACCCACATAACAACCAATATGCCTTACCAAAAGGCACGTATTACACTATTCTAAAAAATATATTATCACTTCATGTGGATACTCAACAATTTTTCCAGGAGCCTTTTCACCACATCCTCAGCTCGTGAACATCAACAGAACTCTCTGAAAACATCAATTTTATCATCCAACCCAGTGTGTTGCCACCATACAATATTACAAATATTACAAATTAAATTTCCAACCAAAAGTGAAGTATATAAAATTAAAGGTTTATATTAATCTATTCTTAGTTAAAATTAAAATATTTAACAATAAAACTTAATTATTACATTTATATAAAAATATTAAAAGTTCAGAAAAAAGGTTTATTTTTACTGTCATTATTATAAGTTATAAGACTCAAGCTGCCACCTATTGGCACTAAAATAAATTCAAAAAAAAGAAACTGTAAATGAACTTTTATCAGTACAAAGGATAGTTTGTTTCATCGCTTGATCCGGGAGTTTCCTTGTCTACTGGGTTGAGTTCAAACCACAAGGCTACGGAGTTGAAGGTTGATAGTCGTAAACTCAGAATTGGGTTGGCTGTTCAACGCCGGGTTAAAAATTTAATGTTAATAAAATTATATTTTATCTTATTCGCTAGTTAATTGGGGCCCGGGGCAAAAACTTCCTTGGGGGGCCACCTTTGCTTTACTACTTCAGTAATGAAGAACCAAACTTTAAGGAGGTACTATTTAAATTTTCCTCCTAATTATAGATAACAAGAAAATTGACTAGAACCTAAAATAGCTACAAAGACCCTCCCCCTCCAATGGTCAGGGGAAGTATCGTTCTGTTCATTTTATTGACTTCCTGACAATTCTATGTCATCATGCCGAATCCAGTTTTCCGATTGTTAACCCTTTAACGGGCCCTTTATTTCTAGTAAAGGTAAATTAAAGTATTTTTGGAATTGAAATTGTTTTAAGAACAGTAATAGATATAAAAGTAAAAAAACTCATTTAGTTTATAAAAATGCCATTTTTTTGGTGGTGAATATATTTAACACGACCTATTAGGAACTTACTGATTTTTATTTTTATTTATTTATAAAATAAATTCCTTAAATGCTGCAAACTTCAAAAGAAATTATGTATTTTATAACTTTTATATATTTTTTAAAAGACACAAATGGTTACCAATTTTATTCACACTCACTTCAAGAAAGTTGAAATTATTGAAAAATGGAAACCTAAATTAAAAGTGGTAAAACGTGGTAAGTATACTTACCACGGCCTTGAAAAGGGTTAACTTTGTCATCTAGCTGCGAAAAATTCATATTCTTGATGACATATCCTCAGGGCGGAATTCAACTAAATTTACGCAATTAGGATAGCTCAATTAAGCCAACCAAAAGCACATATCGCATTTTGCGATACGTAAAAATACAGGCTTTTGATTGGCTAAATTTGTCCATCGTAATTGTGAAAATTTAGCTGAATTCCGCCTTAGAAGGATATGATTTACGAAATATAGATGGTGTTCATACGATAGATAAATGAAGAAGCTCACGTAAAACTGACGGATTGTACTGATATTTTGTTTAAAAAAAAGCTCATTGAAGAAGGAAACGTAAAGTAAACTTTCTAGTCGATTTGGGAGCCCCTTGTGATGTAGGGGCCTGGGGAAACTGCCCCGCATGCCTCCGCCTTAGTCAGTCTCTGTATATGAGTTAAAATCCCTTTCATCAAGTTTGTTTTTGTTATCAAAATAATTACTGGACTAATTATAAAATAAGTGTATATACTTTAGCATTAATTAATCCATACCATTAATTAATCCAGAAAACTTTGTTTAAATAAATATATTATTATTTAAATATGGCATATATTATTAAAATGTAATAAATACATAATACTCTAAATACACTAATCTGCTTGTCAGGAAACAAAAATGATTTAGAAGTAATAGGGGGGATCGGTGAGCGAAGCGAACAGGTGACATATATTGCCTCAAGAGACATAAATATTCATTAAAATAGAAAGCTGTGAGTACAAAATATCAAATTTTGTCTCTTTTTTGGAGATATTGTTCAAAATCGTCAATGAAAAAAAATTAAAAAATGGCATTTTGTCATTCTGAACGTCCGTTATTATTATTATGAGTTAAATCTGAGGTGATCTCCCCCCTAGAATTAAAGCTTCATATGCGCGGTGCATGTGTACCAAGTTTTATACTTCTACCATTAATGGCGCGATTCATTTATTTATTTTACCAATATGCCATGCTATCAGTTAAATTTCCGTTGAGCCACACTTAGTTCGCGTACTTAATACCCCTGAATTCCTATAATCTAAATTTATTAATTATTTTTTTTCAACAACGTAACTAAATTGCTTAAAACCTATAAATCCGTTGAATTTACAGCTCCGAAATATATATATTAACAACCACTCTTGTTGCTTGACAAGAGATTCGGAGTGATCCTTCTTAAGAAAGAATAAAACTGGCAAATTTTTCAACTTCTCTTTTACTTGTTTGCTTTTTTTGAGCAGCTGCCAGCGCTTGAAGTACATTTATCAATTTTCAGGATCCGAACACTTTATGGCCAAGGATTATCTCTGTTTGGAATCAATTTTCTGTAACTTTTTTTTAAAAAAAATCTTTTTCCATGCTCTGTACATCTATTTCCTTTCGTTTGTTTATTTTCAGGTGGGTCTTTACGAACGAAAAATAAAAATTGAAATTCACTGAGAAACAGATTCATTACCAGCTGAGGAAATGGCGACAGGCCAAAGCTATCTAGGTACGTATTTAGCCGTTGCCAGATTACTTTGTTTTTTATTTTACTTCAATTTTTCCCCACTGATTTGAGAGAGCATTTCAAGGATTAACTCTTTAATGATTTTTAAATTTGCTGCAAAGAAATCTTCTTCAAAGTTTATTCTTATTAATCATTCAACGATGCCTCTAGACAGCATTCAAATTCAACGCTATAGTATAGTCTCCAATAGTATTATATAGTATCTTTCGGAAGATTTTATTTTTGCATATATATATAAGAATCCTTTTCTTAATTTATTATTTAAAACGAAACGCTTTCTCACACTTTTAAATTGACAATCTGTCCTTTAATCTATATATATAACCTTTCATTTTCAAATAAAAGTGCTTAAAAGCACCTTTCAATAAATATTTTATTATTAAGACTGTGATGCATATTTTTTACTAATTTGTGCTACTTAAGGCTTTGAAAATATTTATAAAATATTATTAATTCAACTGGAGAAATTACTTTCCGTTGAAATTTTTTTTAACTGCTTTAGTTTCTTAACGTGAGACTGTTATTGACAAATTCGACTTTTTGTAATTCATGATTATTCCATTTGAGATTAAACGTATGTTTTTACGATGGATTAAATTTGCAAGTTATGTAAATAAAATTAATATGAAGAATATTTCGTAAAAAAAAAAAAATAGTGTTCGATTTTATGGTTTGTCCACATTGATTTGGCCAATGGTGCATTTATATTTTAAATAAAATATTTTTTTCCCTGCACAGAACTTTTTTTGTTTGTTTGTAAATGAATGTAATTTAAGTATATTTTGATGCAAATAATACCACATTTCATAAAATCTCTATTCTTTCCCTAAAACGGGATAGGTATTGGCGAAATTTTGATGATGCACCAGCGTACAATGTAAATTGAAAGAAACGGCATTTCCCTGCAACTCGTGGGGGGGGGGTATAGGAATATGAACTTTTTTAAAAAGCTTAAAATTTGACAGGTGTGCAATAATTTCCCACAAATGACATCTTTAGGATATAATTTTCCAATTCGTAATGAAAAAAGCCCAGATTATTATTTAAAAAAACATATAACAAAATATTATTAACTTGTAAATTAAATGTAAATAATCAAAATAAAAATACTACGGCATAATATTTAGCACCACTTCAAATATTCAAAAATTATTTTTCCAAAAATACGAGCATCTGTCAAATACGCCATGTCAAAAAATTTGAAATAATATAAAAAATATTATTAGGAAAAAAAAATAATTATATGCAGTCAGGATGAAAAGAGCGTTCGCCGTTGAAACTTTAGAACGGTTAGAACATATTTTCATTCTGTAACAAATTATAGCAAAAGCTTAAAGAAATCTTTTGAATTATAAATTATACATAATAGTTAGTTGTAACTGTAACGGAATATGCTTAGTTTGACGCGAAAACGAACTTTTTCGGAAAGCATCGAATTTTTTTTAAATACTCTATTCGATTTAGTCTATAAAAATAACCCCTTTAAGTTATAATTGTTAGACTTTTTTGAAATTTCGTTACAGGCAAAAACAAAATTTAAAAAATTACTAACAATTAATTGAAGACAATTAATTCTAACAATAAATTTCAAGAATTACTAACAATTAGCACAAGACAAATGAACATTTGGCATTAATGTCGCCAATCATTGGCATTAGAGCCGTGGTGGCTTAAGGGATAGCGCGTCGCTTTCCAATGAGGTGAGCCGGGTTCAAATCCCAGTGGTGGCTGGTCGATACGAATTCCGCTCTTGGCCAGCACCGACCACAGTGCTGACGTAAAATATACTCAGTGGTAGACGGATTATGGGTTACAGTCTCTTAGCCGATGGGCTAACCAAGCTAAAACTGCTGAACCTAACCATGAAAGGTTTTCGTAGTTTTCCTCACCTTGTAACGCAAATGCTGATTACTTCGATGAAGAAATCCTCCAGCAAAGCAAATTTCTCCCAATATTTGATCCAGGAGTTCCCTTTTCTTCTCGATTGAGTTCTAAATTACAAGGTCACGGAGTTAAACATTGGTGGTCGTAAACTCAAAATCGAGTGGGCTGATCAACGACGGTTCGAAAATAAAGAAGAAATAAAATTGTTGTCATAGTTAAAATAAAAATTTAATTACTTTAGAGAGATAATTTATTTAACAAATAAATAAGTAAAATTTTGATTTTAGTTTAACAACTAGCAACCACTCTATCGGGTTGCTATTCTTAATCAATATAATGGAATACTGTGAAGTATGTAACTTGATAATGAGAAATAAAATTAATAATAAAATATGTTTACAAATTAAAGTGGTAGGTACATTAAATATTAAAATAAACTTTAAAAATATTTAAATCAAGCATTTCTAACGTACTGTTGTTTTAAGAACTGTGTTAGAAATAGTGTTTAAAAGACAAAACGAAAAAATATGTAATTTTTACACTTGCTTTTGTGTTTTTCAAGATTCATCTTTAAGACCTTGGCACACTCCTGCTCTTTACTTCCTGCAAATATTTACGACACTTTAGAAAAAAGAAGAAATAAATAATTTTTTCGAAAATAAAAATTGGCAACCCTTTTTCATCGCGTGTAAACTGAGCATTCAGAATGTGAAGGGAGGTTAAGTTTAGTGAAAAATGCCGTATATTTAACAATTTGGCAATGTTCAACTACTGAAATAATCTCTTTTATTCGATCTTGAAAGAAGTTTAACCGTAAAAATGTTGTTTATAAATAGAAAGTTATTTCACAGCAAGTGAATGTTTAAATGAAACTTAGATGCCGAGAGGAGACAGCTATGGGAAAACTAAAAAAGTGGTATTAAAATTATTTTGTTATCGAATAATAAGGGGGGGAAACGATAATGCTTTGGCTTGCATTAATAACTATTAGTACTAATTTTAAAACAAAAATTATTCGACTATAATTATAATTAACACAACCATCTCATAAACTTTTTCAACTGAGGAAAGGTTGATAACACAATTATTTCAATTTTGAAATTCATTATGGAAATTTAAGGCTTTCGAACGTAATTTTAATACATCCATAATGCAATTATTTTGTCCCTGCAGAATTGCGTCCCTGTGATATTTAAAAGTCAAAGTTACAATTAAAATTTTTTTAAAAATTGTCTTAGCACTAATGCAAAGGTTCTTTTTGCATTGCTAGAAAATTATGAGTATTCCTTATGTGATTCCAGAAGGAGTTAAGGTGCAAGCAAAAGAAATTTATATTAGATTTTACACATATTTATGCTGCTACTTTTTTCCATCTACTACAGTCGGACCTCTATTTAACCGGTTAACGCCCAGCGTCATATATTTAGGACAGTTCCTTTTTTCAAAAACATTCATTGTGGTGGAGATATACAC
>NC_092213.1:74594344-74602431 GCF_043381705.1 Parasteatoda tepidariorum | reverse complement strand
AAACGCAGATTTTTTCGATAAAGCCATAGAATGTAAAACAGCAAATTTTAATGAAATCTTTAAATTTGAAAATTATATCAAAGATAAAAACTACAGACCAATAGCTGCACATTTCACCTCCGACGCCTCATATCATAACTATCAAAACAAATAATTTCATCAACCTTTCTGAAAATAACGTTTACTCATGCTGATACAATTCTGAACAACTCCAAAATCAAACAAACACAGTTTAGAGCAAGCTGCTCAATTTATTTTTGATTCCTTTTTAGTTATTCAAGCAAAGAGCTTGAAACATTCATAAAAGCAACTCCATTGCCTGCTTACCTCATTGCTCAACCAAAACTGTTCAAAAATTCCAGATGAATGGGATAGGGGCAGTAAAATCTAAACACTAGGACTAGTACTTTTAGATCTATCAAAGACTTTTTGAATGCCCTAACAGCAGAAAAAACAATTAATTTCGGAAATATCTTATACCACTTTCTCCATAAAACCACTTTTTGTAAAATTTCAATACATAAACTCGGGACAAAACGGGTTAACGAAGCCGCCAAGTCCCAATAATAGGTTTATTATATGAGAAATTCGTTGGATACTTACACAACACAAAACAGGTTTTAAATTCATAAACACTAGACATAATTAAAATAGCAATTGATACACTTTTATTTTGTAAATTAGTATCTACTGTTCATGTTATAAATCTCAGCCATAAATGAAATCTGCATGGAAAGCAAGAATAGAGCAAAACATTATCCACTGTTACACTATCATGCTACATACATTTTCTACTAAAAAAGCTAAAGTTATGTATAAAATTATAGCTGCATTTATTATAAAAGTTATTTTAAACATACATTACCACATGATTTCTTAATTTTAACTGCTACTGACAAAATTAGCAAACCTTGCACATCTTTCAAATTATAATAATAAATAAAATATATATAATTGAATGGACAAAAATGAATTAATTAATAAATTAAAATGAATAAGCAATTTTTATTTTAAAAAGTTTGGAGCAATGTGGTGATAAACCACATTTTTCTATCACCCGATATCTTAGTGGGTTAATCCAACGCCTCTTATAACCGGAAGCCTCCACACGGTTTTTTATAGGTAGTTTGATCAGAACACTATGAAGGATATCAAATTACTCATCTCATATGTGTTGGTTATCTTAGCATCAGCCCCGCTTGGGGCTCCAACTAATTCATCTGAGTGGAAATAAATAATAAATCGCCGAAGCGCAACTGAAAGGTGAAAGTTGGGGTTCAGTATCTTTTACTGAGAGAAAATTAAAATGAAGTAGTGAGATTGAACAAACAAGTTTGAGAGAAGAGGTTTTGTGGCAGACTGCCTCGCCTCCCTTCGAGGTATTACCCCGAGCTTCACAGGTGCACAGTAGCCACATAGCCCCAGGGAAAGGATATCAAATTAACGAACGAGTCATTTAATAAAGAATGTAGTTAAAATAAGAAAGTGATAGCAAATATAAGACTAAAACATTATTTTATTTATGAATATTATTGGTTTGCCTTATTCACTTCTCAACCACTACAAATTCAATTCTCAAATATATAAAATAAATTTCTCTCAATTACTTTTAAAAAAGGTTTTGGGTTCATGCGCACAACTGGTTCACTTTTTAAACAGTCTGCGCGGAATACTTATATAAGACCGTGTGGAGACTTCTTGATGTAGGAGGTGATGGTTAATCGCATAAATATTTTATTTCATTTTATTACCGGAATTAAACAGTTGACTCATTACCGAGTAGAAATTTAACATATTTGCTTGGGGGAAAGAGCAAGACTTGCCAAAACTATGGTAAAGGGGAGGGTAAAAGTGTGGAGAGTAGGAAAATCACGCAACCTTGAATCATCACCGAGCAACACCGATATTTTTGGAATTTTATCAGAAATATCTTACTTCCTACAAGAAAATTTTGTTTATCCCCGAAAACACTCTCAGAAACAGTTTCCTGCGCAATTTAAATGAGTGGCTTATCATTATATTTCCCTAAGCGTTTACTTTGATTTCGTAAAAATGACATGTTTGTTTTAAGTTTGTTATATTGTACTACAATTTGTAAGCATCCTCAGTAATGGCAAATGATTTTTTCTATATTTAATTACAGGTACATGTGCAAAATGTTTGGGTGTGATTTCTGAAAAAGGTTGCACAGCTGAAAAACTAAACTACCACCAGAGATGCTTTGTCTGTTCCCTCTGTTGTAGGTATTATCCGTTATAATATTAGATTTCTTGATATTAAGAAGGTCAGCGACACAGTTTTTAAATTTTTTTCAAAATATATGCCCCACATATGGAGACATTTTATGAAAACAAAAATATTTTTAAAAAAATTCTAATTTTTGATCTTATTGAAAATGTTTGGATTTAAATGTCTCAGTCAGTGACACGTTTTTGAAACTTTTTAGTAATTTAAATGAATGCCTACTTAAGATTTCTTTGTTTTGTGATTGAGCTTTTGGAAAACTTATTAGAGAACAATAGAGGAAATTTAACCTTATTAGAGTACAACAAAGGTTAATTCGAAAACTTATTAGAGGACATTTCAGATAATTAAAAACACATAAAAAATTTGATATTTCTAATTTCTGCTCTTACTGAAAAAGTTACAAGGTTGCCACGAGTGACTGAAAATGCAAAATATGGTGACCAATAAATTTAACAATTTTACTACGGGAAAATAAAGTTAATATTTTTATGGCATATTTTTTTTTCGATGACCATAAATGCCAACTACTCCGGACGTGCCAAAATAATTTAAAAAACGGTACATAGCTACAAACTAAATTTTGCAAATATTTGACTAATTTTGCTTGCTTTTTAAAAGGTTTAGCATGACATAACTATTATAAAGTGGTGAATTTTATAAACCTACGAATTATTTAGAATTAGCGGTAGATTAAAATCTAATAAATTGAATTCATTAAACCAAGAATCACAGTTAATAAACTACCACCTGAAAATATTTATTCGCTGTCCGGAACATGTTGGCATCTTTGGATTACTAATGGAACTGGAACTATATTAATTTTGTGGGGCACCTACACAATTGTGTTTATCCCCAGTAGAAAACTTGTTGTACCTGATAGGATTAGATTTCTTAAGGTGGAAATATTTTACATGAAGTGAATAAAAATTCTGAGTAAACTTTGGGAGAACTTGAAGAAGATCTAAAAGATGATAAAAAAAAAAAAACAATTGGGGGGATTAGTTCCGAGATCCTATCGCCCTGTGGAAAGTCATGGATATCTCTAGAATTCATATTTCCCTGGAGGTCAATTTTCCTATGCATCCGAAAAGGGTTTACACATTTTTTTTAGGCTCACCCGTTTATTGAAACATAAAGGGAGTATGTTACAAGGGCGGGAACAGTTGATGATGATAACGATTACTAATGAACTTGATATTTTATCCGTGTTAAATATGATTAATTTAAAATGTAAGTTCTAGTGGTAGTTAAAATTGACTAATTAAAGTGATATTAAATGGATAAAATGAATTGAGTTTCCACCACTTTTTACATTTTTAGTCTTCTGTGGCATGTATGAGTTAAAACTTAATACGTCTATTGCACATTTTGGAGATTCTTTTTAAATACGAGGCGCATCCAGAAAGTAAGTTTCCCTAATTTATAAAAGAAAAGAACTCACACTTTCAGAAACATATTTATTGGCAACAAGTACAGCAATGTTTCAGCTATTTTTCAACATAGCCACCACCAAAATTGAGACACTTGTCGTAGCGTGGAACTTTTGTATCCCTCTGTCGTAGAACTCTGCCCGCCTGTGAATGGTACCAACGTGCGACAGACGTCTTCAGCTCTTCGTCGTTGCCAAAACGCCCACCGGAGGACAGCAATTTCTTGAGGTGCAAGAAAACGTGAAAATCGCTGGGAGCAATATCAGGGATGTAGGGTGGATGATCAAACAACTCCTGACCAAATTCCGTCAAAACAGCTGCTGTGCGCCATGCCGTATGTGAACAAGCTTTGTCATGGAGGAGCTCAACACCTGCAGTAAACATTCCACTATTCTTGTTCTCACAATTTCCGCAGTGTTGCACAGTAACGGTCACAGTAACAGTAGACGTCTGTCACACGCTGGTTCCATTCACAGGCGGCAGCGATCTACGACAGAGGGATACAAAAGTTGATCGCACGATACGGCAAGTGTCTCAATTCAATTGATAAAATCTTGCCAACCACTTCTTCAACCATTTCAATCTGTAAGAACCTAGTTATATTTTTGAGAAATTTTCTTGCATGCAACGCGTTAATTCGACTAGATATGATTAGCTTCAAAGGACCTGTGTTCGGCTGCAGATAAACTTCTTCGTATGAGTTAGAACCCTTGGACAACTGCTGTAAATACAGTGCTGCAAAACAATGTGCTAATGAAATTATGTGACTTTTAAATGCTTAACACATTTTTAAATTCAAGTTGTCTCTGACAAACACAATTTCGTTTACAGGTAAAGAATTGTATGGCAAGCCTTATTATACAATGAATGGGAAACCCTATTGTGAGGAAGACTATCTGGTATGTTTTATTCTTTTTTATAACGTTAAACTGCTATATATTAGTGTAAAAATGTAAAGGAAGCACATTATAGCTAGTGCGACCGCAGATGGCTTATTCTCAATAAACATATATTCTTGGAAATCTATTTTCTTTAAAAAATGATGGTCGTTCTTGGGTAGGATGAAGAAGAGGCTCTTCGCTTTTATGCTCTGTGCTGTGAGGAAGAGTTCGGTTGAGGGTGATGAGTTGATGATGATGGAGAATTGAAGATCATCATGGTGAAGGAACTTAAAACTAATTCAATTCAAAATTTGTGCAGAATTTTATAGTTCCAATACGCTTTTGGTGAGGTTGAATTGATGATAAGTGATGGTTGTTAAAATACGATGAAACAAAATGTTTTCAATTTTCCGTGGTTTGCAATATTTTTTTGAATAAGTGTTGGCTGACAGGCAACACTGAGTCGGAGAGTCAAATAATACAAAACCATACGCTGATGAGATTTTGAGTATGGATACAGCTTAAAAAGCGTGTTTAAGAGAATGGACGCAGCTCAAAATGCGTGTTTAAAAAAGAGAACGCATCTCAAAATGCGTGTTTACGAAAATGTAAACCTTCCAAATGCGTATTTTAAAAAATTTGCACCAAAATGCGTGTTTATCAAAATAGACACAACTTCAGATGCTTTCTGTAGTTAATGGACACAGCTCAAATTGCGTGTTTACAAAAAGGGGCATAGTTCAAAATAACAAGCAAAACTCAGAATGCGTGTTTAAGAAAATGGTCATAGCACATTTTATTCCATTTTTCAAACTTCTGTTATGACTATTGGTCTTTTTTAAAATAATAAACTAATAAATCCAAATAAATGCATAATGTCACATTACCCATTTGTTAAACACCTGCATAAATTACTTACATTTTATTATAAATTAGTTTTTTAAAAAAAGAAATAATTAAAGGCAAGAGTTGTTTTTACAAGGTTTCCACGTGTTTACAATTAAGTTTGATAAATTAATAAAAATGGTAATAAATTTACATTGTAGAAATTTACAGTTTCAAAACTCACTTTAAAGTTTGTTAAAGTTCTGAATATTTCGTAATGATTAATATTAACGTTTAAATAAGTAAGAAAGCAATTTATTGCTCGTTTAATTTTTAAAATATGGTGGAAAACTAAAGATGCCCATCTTTGAAAACACGCATTTCAAGCTGCGTCCATTTTCTTAAAAACGCTTTTTGAACTGTGTCTACATTTAAAAACTCTCCAACGCATAGCAATTTGCTCATCCTTTGATAAAAACTCAATTTAAGTCTACTCTAATAATTTCATTTTATATTCAAAACATTTATTTTGTATGCGTTTTAAAATATATTGGTGTTTAAACCTTAGTGAAGTAAAGTTTTGCTTATAAAACCAAAAGTTTGCAAAAATAATATTTCAGCATCTAAAATTATTTTCCAAAAATCTTAAAAATTAAAGCGTGTTCAATATTTATTCAGAAAACATAAGAGGACGAATCTTTTATTTTTTAACCCTTTGGGGACGGGTGATTCAGAAAAGCATTCGTACAAAATCAGAATCCAGTTGTAATTAAATAAAAAACGGTAACTTAAATGTAGTCGTTTCTAATTTGGCATACTTACTTTGCTTTTATTTTAATTATTGTTAGTTTAATCATATATATAATCAATGTTAATTCAAAGTATGACTAAATAATTTTATTTTGAACAAAGTATTGGTGAATTAAATAAATCAAAAAGTTATAACTCCGCCCACAAATAAACTGCTAAAAAAATACTTTGATTACCAGTTTTATATTTTTACCCTGATTAATACGATTTTATGCTGTCACGTATTTGTAATAGTCGGCGCAAAAGGGTTAATAATTTACCAGTGATGGCCGTTTGGTTCTTCAGCCAACATGCGATCTGTCAGAAGTATTTAGTCAATTTCCTCTATTCAGAACTAGAAGAACTAAATATATTTTCAAGAATTTAATTAATTTGAAAAGTTAGGAAATATGCAATGCCTATATATTAGCATGAGAATTCATTCCCAGCAAATTTTTTGAACTTTAAGTTGGTCTGAATTCAGCCTAGTTTGATTATATTAATGACAAGTAACTTTTACTACATAGAAACGATTTACTACCTAAATTAATTATAATTACAATAATGAATTATATCTAACCTCACTTTATTTAATATTCTATACCATTATGTAGTATGTTTTCATTAAAAAAGTATCTATTCTGATGATGTATTTCTTATATTATAATTTTCTAATTTTATTAAAGAGGAATTTTATAATTTTCAGAATAAATTGGACAAATGCGCTTCCTGTAATCGGCCAATATTAGAAAAGGTGAGTACAGTCTCATTTCATGTCGAATTTTTTTTTTTTAGTCGGTTATACAATTTTCGAAATTCTAAAACTATTTTTGATATTTATATTTATACTTTAACACATAAAATAAATCATAAATTTTTGTTGTGCGTTTTATTTCGCTTTTATTTATAATTTCAAAAATTTTACAAAGTTATAGTAAAATGGTTTTAGTTGGAAAATTTTCTAAAAATTAAGCTAACAATTAAACATTAAGATACATTAGCTGTGAATGTATTTGACATATATGTATAAAACTATGTATTATGTAATTATGTATATGCGAAAAACTTAAAAAAAAAACAAAAAGTAAATATTATAATTTTCCTATTATTTCTAATAAACATTTTAGTGACAGTAACATTTTGCGAAGAAGAAAAGTTTCTTTGACAGTATTTAATTTTCTTTAACTGTATTAAAGAAAACTTTAACTGTATTAAAGAAGCTGTCTTTAACTGCATTAAAGAAAAAATACATATTTAAAAAAAAATCTTTTTTTTTTACTATACAAAAACAGTTCTCAGATTCTTAACTGTCGAAAAATTATTTTTCTCAGACAAAAAGTACTTCCTGAAATTCTTTAATTCATAAAATTTAGATTTAAAAAAATGTGCATAAAATCTAAAACGTATCCATTGTTTGAAATATAAAAAATTAAAGTTTTTTAATGTTTAGTTAGTTGGGTTAAAAAAAATTATAGATTTTAATTCTGTAGTAATTTAAAATGAGATATTTTAATATATTTTTTCCTTTTCTTTTTTTTTTTCAGCTTTTCAAAGTAATAGTGAAATTTCATTAAATTGTAACGAAGAAATCCTATGAACACGTTTCTGTCATAAATTGTTACTGAACGAATCACGTGAATTATAATTTTAAAAAAAAAGAGTTGATTCCGGTTTACAAGAGATAAGCTGAAATATTTTTATCCTTATTTACTTCACGTACGATTCAAGCATACTAATCAGAATTCTTTTTCAGTAGTTCTTTCCTGTAGGGCTTAATTTCAATGTTTCGTCACAACTTGGCAATCATAATTCTTGACATGACTCACACGTCTTCAATGACATTCATTTTTTTAACAAATTATTTTTCATTTAGTTTTCTATTTATTTTTTTTTTTTTGGGGGGGGGGGGGAATAC
>NC_092213.1:74560504-74594331 GCF_043381705.1 Parasteatoda tepidariorum | reverse complement strand
GGGGGGGGGGTGGAATTAGGAGTTTTTATCCAATGCTCTCTCTAGCTTACCAACTCGCGTAATTGCATCTCATTGATAATTTTTCTCTTATGTCGATTTTTTTTTTCAAATAAGCTTAAAACAATTTGTTTAAAATAAACAATTAATTTAGTTTTTTACTGGAACATTTTGTTAATTGTAACGATTTTGTTAATTGTAATGATTATCTGGATTTGAGAAATAAGCTGATGTGCATAGAAGGGATAAACTTTTTTTTTACTTAAGTAACTCATATATTGATATAATTTACTGTAAAAAATAAACTAATTATAAAATATGCTTAGATTATTTGTAAGTCAAGCAGTAGTGCTGAATTAAATATTTCACGTGACACATTATGTTACTGTTTCTTAAAAGAGCTCAATTAATTTTTTCGAGTTTTAATCTTTTAATGCTCCAGACATAAAAAGCTTTAATTAATTTTTTTATGTTATTCCTTTTCTATAAATACTTTAACTAATTCTTTATTCAAAACGAAAAGCTTTCTCACACTTTTAATTTCGCATCCTGTCCCTTAATTTATTTTTGGTTCAAGTATGCATTAATTATAAGTCCGACATTTTTCCCTTTGCTCTTTGTGGGAATCGAGTGACCCATTTAATAAACCAATTACAATTACTATGATTTCCCTTATTCCCTAAAACGAGACATTTTACGGATTTACTTCGCAAGATTTTCCCTAGCTTCTGTTGAGGAGCACAACGATTTCGTTTCTACTTTGATAACCGTTCTCTGTCTAATAACTAATAAATAAATTTTGTATCCTCTTTCCCTGCCTAACACCTGTTTTTATCCCTCTACTCGGCAACGACGTTATATATATATATAACGTCGTTGTATATATGTGGCCTGTGGTTATTGCAGAGTCACTTAGAATAATCTTTACAATTGGAGGGTAAAAAAATGGTAAAATTTATTATTTAACAGTTGTTTTCTATTTTAATAAATTAGATTTAGCCCACTAGGACTAGATGTATATGTATCCATTTCAGAAGGTTGTCACTCTGTTCTTTTCTGTCTTAAAGAAATTAAACGTACTCATACCCCATAACTACGGCTGATTTTCCGTGCTTTCGGAAAATATTTTTCTTAGTGGTAGCAGAGGAAATGCATTTATATTTTTAATAAATTACAATTAAAGAAATTTAGCCTATTACTATATGTAATTAATTTAAATGAATTTATAAATGATCATAGACAACTGTTTATGTTCTTAACCCCTTGGGGACGGGTGATTCAGAAAAGCATTCGTACAAAATCAGAATCAAGTTGTGATTAAATAAAAAACGGTAACTTAAATGTAGTCGTTGCTAATTTGATAGATTTACTTTGCTTTTACTTTAATTATTGTTAGTTTAATCATATATATAATCAATGTTAATTCAAAGTATAATTAAATAGTTTTATTTTGAACAAAGTAATGGTGAATTAAATAAATCAAACAATTATAATTCCGCCCACAAATAAACTGCTAAGGAANTATATTGAATTGCTTCTTCGCCGTAATAAATTTACATCATATATTAGGACCTATCGCTTTTAGTATAAACTAATTTGTGATTTCCGCTTCTGCGTTTTCGCTCGCCACTCTACTCATCACTGCATCGTCACAATTCTAGGCGCCCACGGGCACTACCTTAGATGAAAAAGTCAATTGTCCGCTTCGCGGACAGGTACTTTGTATCCTACTATAGTTCAAGTTCAAGTTCCGTAATAAATTTCCTTGCAGTGAATTGTTATGGTTGAGAATAGATTAACACCTCCCGAATATTATCTAATATTGAAATAGGTCTTCTACCAGTATTTTCTCTTTTCCTGTACGAGTATTCTCACTTTTCCCGGTGTGCACGTGTTCAAGAATCGTAGACAATTAAAAACTGAAGCTAATAGAACTGTGGGTATTTTCGTTAAAGTTTTAAAAGTTGTTCTTCGAAGGAACTGGATAATAATGGCGTTTTACATGAACTTTTAGATCATTTCCATGCAGCGGTGTGGAAAATACCATTAAATCAAACAGGAAGAAGAAAAAAGAAGGGGGGGGGGGACAGAATTTCATTATATTAGGTATCACTAGAAAAAATTTTCCTTTCCAAAGACCCTAGAAAGTTGGCAGTCCTGTAAAAACTAACTAGATTTTAATAAATTTTTGTTAGTTTATTTCAAATTGTCTACCACTTTTACATTTTATAAGACACTGCGACTACTTACATAAATGCACTTTTCATATTATTATATAACAAATGAATGCATAGCTAATTACACCCTTTTTTGCGAAAAGTAATTTAACAGTATTTTAAATGATGATAGCAATATTATAGAAATTTTTTTGGTAAAGAGGATCAATCTTAAATTACATGTTTAAATTATTTATTTTCTGTAGTGGTTATTGAAGAGTCACTTAGAATAATCTTTACAATTGGAGGGTAAAAAAATGGTAAAATTTATGATTTAACAGTTGTTTTTTATTTTAATAAATTAGATTTATCCCACTAGGACTAGATGTAAATGTATCCATTTCAATAGCTTGTCACTCAGTTCTTTTCTGTCTTGAAGAAATTAAACATACTCATACCCCATAACTACTACGGATTTTCCGTGCTTTTGGAAAATATTTTTCTTAGTGGTAGCAGAGGAAATGCATTTATATTTTAAATAAATTACAATTAAAGAAATTTAGTCTTTTACTATATGTAATTAATTTAAATGAATTTATAAATGATCATAGACAACTGTTTATGTTTTTAATTAAAGATTTTTGAAATTTCGCTTCGTTGGAAAAAAAATGTGTATTATTTCAATTGTACTGTAGAGAAAGAAAAATTTCCAAAAAAAAATGTGTGCATTCGTTTTCTAAGCTTGTGTATTAATATAAATTTCATCACTGCGAATTGAAATTATACTGTGACTATACGTTATAACGGAAGAAAATGCTAAGCTTAACCTGCACTAGTTCACTCAAAGAAATTGAATGAACGGAATTCATTCCGCTACTTGCTCCGCTTTCTAAAATAGTATTTTCTAGTGGTAGCGAATTTAAATTACTTTTAGTTTAGTATTTTTCATTTTAAGTAATTTTTTACCACTTAATATCAAAAATTATAAGTATCATATAAAATGCAACGTTGCAGCAACAATTTGCTGGTTATTGTATTAAAAAGTAGACGTAACCATCTTTCTTTAACGAACTTTACTAAAACTGTTCCAGAAAGCGGAGCAGTTGCAATTTGCATCCCTGGGAATTATTTGGGTTCTATTTTTCAAGATACATCCACGAGCAAACTTAATTGCAAGTTAATGCTTCACTTAGAGAAAATTGAGTGTATATAGGAATTCATTCAAAAATTTATTTTTTAATCATATTAAAAAAAAATTATTTTATAAAGTGGTAATTAATGAATTAACTAATTTTTATTATTCACATAGTTGGTGCATTTTTCTTAAAAAGTCCTTCCTTTTCGACCGAACTGAATTGTCAAAAGAGTGGAAACGGAGAAATAAAATTCCAAATGTGCGTTTATTCCTTTTTATTTAATTTTTACAACTAAATTGATGTTGGACACTGTTAGGCGGCATCTTTCGAAAAATTTTAAAATACAATTGTCATTATCCAATCAGAAATTGAGATTTAAGGCTTGGGGTAGTTTAGATTCTCAATAAATTTTTTCAGACCAAATTAAGCTAATGCAATTCTGCGCAATCTATTTAATTGATGGTTAAAATGTAAGCAGTTGCCTGTTTTTAGATTTTTTTTTAAGTACGTATGTTTTTATGCAGGAAGAATTTTTTAGGATCTTTTAAAGGATTTTTTTGCAATTTTAAACTGTAATAAAACTAGAGTTTAAAAAATATAAAACCTGATAAACGTGTAATTTTAAATTGTTTTTTGAAAACCACAAATCGCTTCATTTTCTCACTATAAAATTGAGAAAAAAATCATAAAAGCTCTAAATATATGAAGCACTATTTTTCCTAAACTAATAAAGCAACTCCTTTATTTTCTACTTTTATTGAAAGGTCTGTCTATTATTGCTGTCTAATAATACTATATCATCAAAAGTTTGTTAAGTACAACAAAAATATCAAGAAAACACAAATGAAAAATTTTACTTAAATTTCAAGATGGCCAGAAAAGAGGCCTCTTAAGCATCATTGATAAGACCCATGTATAAAACAGGTTTTAAGCAGTCCTTATTAAAAATTTAAAAAAAAAATTATGTAGTATATTTACGATAAAAGCAGTTATTATATTTTCGCATCGTGTCACTGTTTCAGTTATAAAAGGACTTTATAAACTTAAATATAAATGAATAACCCTATTTTATTGTTATGTTGTTGTTATAACCAGAGTATTTCATGTCTCTGACTGATCCTAAACCATAATAAAGGCTTAATTCCGGTTTATTTAATGAAATCCTAAGTTTGAATATTTATTACATTGTCATAAAAATTAACTCATTTAGATATAGAGATGGAACGAAATGAAATTTTACAAACATAAATACAGCGTTGTTTAAACTAAGTGATTAAAACCTCAAAGCAAAATGGCAAGAAAAAACACAAATTATAGGAGATTCTAGTACCTGCTTGGGCCAACTCTATGTAGCCGCGGTAGCTCAAGGAATAAAGCTCTCACCTTCCAATGAAGTAGTCCAGGTTCAAATTCCAGCGATGATTAATCGCTGGAATTTGCATAAGGCACATTGCTGACATAAAATATATCCTCAGTTTTATACGAATCATTGGCTAGAATCCCCTTACCATCTGAGTAAACGTAGCAGGTTTTAATCGTTTTCCTCTAAATGTAACGAAAATGTTACTTCCGTCAAAAAGGTTCTCAATGAAGGTTATTTCATCCCAATATCTGAGTCAGGAGTTCCCTTGTCTTCTGAGTTCAGTTCAAAATAACAAATCTACTGAATTGAACATTGAAAATCGTAGATCCAAAAATAGCTCGGCTGTTCAACACCGGTTATAAAGTAACATAAAATGAGTCGTAACCACTATAGGGTGACTCATTATTAAACATATGTCCAATAATTTCTATAGATTAACCATAGGACGTTTTAATTATTTTATTACTTCACTGGACTAGAAGTTCTTATATTAGCAATAATATCGTATTTGTTTTTATCCCTACCAAAGAACAATTATCATAATTAAGAGTATAGTGCGGCCTTCAAGAGAACTCCTCCAGACACAGTCTCGCGTCGTGCCATGTACCATGGTTACGAGGAAAAGTCACTTCGAATAGGGGTGTGGGGTGAATAGTTTTGTCTTGATCTTGGCACAGGTCAGCGTGAGTAAACAAATCGACACCTTCATTCCTCCATTGCAACCCCATTAGAAATGTGCTTTCGCTTGTTACCATAGCAGCAGACAGCCTCAAACTATTAGTCTGGAGAAGTTCTCCTTTAAGCCGCACTGTACTCAGATCAAAATCAGTAAAAATAATCTATAATTAGATTCGAAAATGTATCGCCTGTAACGATATCAGGTGTTAAAATTAACATTTACTATTGGTGTTTTTGTTTGCATAGATTTTGAAAGCAGAAGGACACAAATTCCACCCTGAGTGTTTCAAATGTAGTGCCTGTAAAAAGTGCCTGGATGGTGTGCCTTTTAGTGTCGATCCAGACTCTAAGAATGTTCTTTGCATGGATGATTATAAAAAGTAAGACTTCTTATAAGACAGTAGCTTAGCATGCACTTTCAGTATATATTTAATGCTGTTTCTCAAAAAGCTTCATTAGGTATAATGTCTTTAAAAATTTTTATTTTCTAACTAAACGCTTGCTCTGCAGATACAGAACTGCCAATTTTTTTACGCTTTGCGAAACAATTTCTTTCAGTGGTTGCGAATTCTATGTTTTAATAAGTAATTCTATGTTGAGTAAATTTAATTTAAAATTATTGTCCACACCACTACATGTGAAAATTTAAAAAGTTTATATCGAACGTCACTTTTCAGTTTAATATTCTTGCCCCCTTTTTGTATGTATTTCCAAACTGTAAATATTCATTGCTGTTTATTTTCCCATTGTACTTTAATTTTACCTTTTTCATGTACATTTTTATTACTTATAATTTTGTCAGTGCCTAATAATGGCAAAGTGCCATTTTCTTTTCTCAAGAACTCCATTTGCTCCCCAAACTTTAATTTTGTCATGTATGTCTCTAAGTTTAACTTCAAGATGAATGGGAAAAGGGCCGTGAGGCCTCAGACGCCCAGTTCCACTACAACGAACGAACGAAGTTTAATATTCTTCTACAACAACTGTATTCATGCATGGGCATTCATTTGTTTTCCTGCGTTTTATACGGAATTGGTATTAAACTATAATTTTAATTTCTTTCATCTTGTCTTAATTTTAACTTTTACCTGAATATAAAAGAATAAATCAATACTTCCCTTATAATCAATACACTCCTTATAAGTTTTGTATTTCCAGTGAAGTTGTTGCCTATTTTTAAATAACTATTTCAAATGTTAAAATTTTAAAATCGTTAATTAATTTTTAACTTTTGATTTAAATATTAATTAGTCTTATGGTTCTTAAAATTATGTAATTGTAATTCAGCTCAGATAGGAGGTACTGTATCGATACAAGGCACT
The DNA here is from genome assembly GCF_043381705.1 of Parasteatoda tepidariorum. Classification (NCBI taxonomy): domain Eukaryota; kingdom Metazoa; phylum Arthropoda; class Arachnida; order Araneae; family Theridiidae; genus Parasteatoda; species Parasteatoda tepidariorum. Next base: position 74,587,679 of record NC_092213.1, on the reverse strand, counting down.
CCGTATGTTTGTGCTCTAGTACAAGCTGTAGCTTCTTGCGGCGAAGCTTTTGAAATGCTTGCAAAATTAGGCAAAATACTGAAAACTCTTGTTTTTAATTGTTTTCCACGCTATAAAAAATTTTGCAGAAAAGCGTAGTAATATCTTTTGTCTACTTGTAATGTTTGCTTCATGGTGTTTTTCTTTTCAACATCATTATTTAGAATAATGATGTTCTTAAAAAAACAGCATTAAGACCTTTTATTACAAGTCGGCTGTTTTTCAGATATGTTTATCCACTTTTAACTTTCGCTTAACTCTTTCATCATGACGGACGAGATAACTCGTCTTCTAAGAATAATCGTCATGGACTTGGAACGAGTTATCTCGTCCAATACACAGCATTTCTCTATATTAATACAGCGTGTCTAGCGATTTAGTTATCAACATTTTAGCGCATTTCAGCCCATAGTATTTCGTTTTTACAATGTTTCGTCAAAATGGCACCAGCATCACAATTTTTAGTGCCTTTGCGGATTTTTCGCAACTGTAACAAAGGGTGAGGCAAAGGAGAACCATTGACGCAATGAAGGTGTTAATAAAATAATGATGTTTTTTAACATTATTATTAAGCATATGGATGTATTAAAAACATATTAAGACCTATTCTTACGAAATGGTTACTTTGCATATATGTATCACCAACATTTAACATTCGCGAAATAATGTTTGTTTTGACATCATTATCAAGCATAATTGTGTATTAAAAAACACCATTAAGACCTGTTCTTATAAATCGATTACTTTGTCGATAATACATCATCAACTTTAATATTTGTTTAAAAATGTTTCATATAACCACAAAAAAATAAGGAGTGAAATTGTTTCATATTACAGTTCCGTGACTTTTCATATTACAGTACAGAAATGGAACGAGCGTCTGTTCTGGTGACAATGAACAACAGGTTTTGGCTCAACCATGTCTTTTGTCAGACTTACATTTCGCACGATCTTCAGAAAATTAAAAAGTGGTAGACAAAACTGAGATGATTAAAGAGATTCTAATTTACTCGCAATTTCAAAAAAAAATAATAATAATAATAATAACTTTAAGTACAAAGATGCCAAATAGCATGTCTTTATGAGGAATCCTTTTCCAATGGCAGCAACATTTATGCGTCCATATTTGAATCTTGGTTTAATAAATTTGAGCCAGACCTTTGCCCAGCACTGCAGATAAATAATGCGAACGCACAAATACAGTGACACACAGTCTTTATTAACATTTCCCGTGTATTTTAATGAGTTTTCAAATTTTAACAGAATTCTAGCAATTTCAGTGTTTCAAATTTCACCACGTTATAAAATATTTTGCAGAAAGCTGAGCAGTTGTCATCTGTGTAAAACAATCTCTGTAAATGTGTATCTTGTTGCGAAATCTTGGCATTCGGGGTTCTGAAAAATGTTTTTTTAAGTAGTGGCAAAATTTAAAAAAATGATGTTTTTGGCTTTTCGTAATTATTAAAAAACTTCGATGTATGGGTGTATGGGTAATTTATATATAGGCCTAAAAAAAAAACTTAGGAAGATTTTGCAATGCTCAAGTAAAAGCGAAGGCAAATGATCCCATAATAAATTTTACGAAAACGTGGAATGATTAGCAACTCGAAGAAATTAGCAACTCGTCTTTGGAAAGAAATTAGCGAAAGAAATTAGCGTCCTCTTTCAAAAGAAATTAGCAACTCGTCTTTGAAAAGGTTTGCTATTATTGAAAACTTGCTGAAACTTTTTTTGTCAGAAAAATAATATACATAAAGATACTATATAAGAATAATACGAAGTGAAAAAAAGAGCTTCTGGATCAAAAAATTCGAATTCTTGTATTCAATTCACAAATATCAAGGATAGAGGACTGCTAATATACAAGAATATCTATAACTATTCCTCAGTTCTATGATCAGAAGGGCAGTATTGGCCCTGCTTATTGTTTACGCAATTTCTCCGCAAATCAACACACGCCGTCCAACTCGTGGCTTACGTATATAATTGGTTTCGGGCCAAAGGTCCTCCCGCTGCCCCGTAATATTAAATATTAAGCAGTTCTATAGCCAATATAAAGAAAACATACCACCAAATAATATTCCCATTGTATTTTATTGAAATTTTGAGTTTTTAATATAATGGTAAATTTTTATTTTAGACGACGAGTGTACGCATCATACGCACTACAATAGAGATTTATTCCAACGTGTTTACATGTGACAAGCGCCTAACTAGCTGACATTTTTCAGCAGCTTTCAATAAAACTTATAGCTACATAGTTTTGTTTCTTCCCCGTCGTGGCAACCTTGTAAAATTTCAGAGTAAAGGAAATAAAGATTTTGCAAGCTTTTGATCGTCCTTCCCGAGCTTCAGGACGTCCTTAAACACACATGTGAATGGCTACAGCTGGTAACTCAAATACACAAATTTTGGAAAATTACTTGTGCCAGAACAAAGACGGTGTTTTCTTGAACAGAGTTTGTAATACTAAAATTTCTAAAGGTTTCAGTCCCACTTTTCGACGAACATAAATTACTACCCATATATAAATGAATATGTTTTAAAAATAAAATATTTAAAAAAAACCATTCCTGCAGCAGCACGTCGTGGCCAAGAGGGTCATAGACTTCTACAATTTCGTAATTAACATCATAACTGTGGCAAGTTTTCCGCTCAGGCCACCTTCACTATCAATACAAGCTCGCACCCGTCACTTTGAACCTAAGTAAGCTTCAAGCGAGGGATCGACCATTGGGGATCGGGACCCAGTTCTTCACAATGACTGTTCAGCGCCTTAACCACTGAGTCATCACAACACAATACATAATCAATACGACACATTGATCTGTTGTGGATTTATTTATTTAAAACTCTCTTTGAGGGACAGGATAACCTGTTTGGTAGGGCGTTGAACCCATATCCCAGTGGTCGTGAGTTCGATACGCACCGGCCGAAAACTCACCGTGTGCAAAATTGTGACTGGTGCATGTTAAATCTGTCGGCGTCACAAAGTCCTCCAAGTTTCCATAACAAATTAATATATATGGGGAACTGGGTCGGAGTTTGACAGTGCTCGAGCTTAGGTTAAAATTACGATCTACGAATGATTGGATAGCGTGTGAATGTGTCCTCCGTGTAAAACGGGCTGTGACGTATGTTTGTCGCGGAATTCGAATTTTGCCATAGATGGCGCCAATGGAAAAAACAAGAACCCCCCCTCTACTTTAAAATAGGCTTGTCAGACAAGTGGTATAAAACAACAGCAAACCCTCTTAGAAAAGTTGAGTCATATCGGATACTCGGCTAACGGAACTGCATAGTTTAACTTAATGCAACCCAATAAAACAAGGGAACTCCTGTACCCAAGCATTAGATAAACATCCTCTTAACATAATGGAAACCTTTTGATTAATCTAAAACACATTTGTTTTACATGGGCGGGGAAATCTTCCACAGAAAGCCTAGTAGCTAGGCGTTCTGTGCTACAGAAATTTTTTACGCCATCAATATGGGCAACGCGAACTGGGGGGAAAAGAATATGTATCAGCAATTTTCGCTGGGCTTTAAACCCTGGACACTTTATCCTTGACGGGTTTTTTTTTTTTATCTTTCTCAGAAAGATCCTGGGCATCAGATGCTTCTGAGTCATCAAAACACATAAATTGATAATAATCGCTAATTTAAATTACATTTTTTTCTTCTTCAGAAAAGTGGCTCCTCAGTGCGCCAGATGTAAGAAGCCAATTGCACCGCCTTCTTATTCAAATGAAGTCACCAGAGTTCTGGCAATGGGAAACAGTTATCACACTACATGTTACCGATGTGAAGTAAGGACAAGTCTATAATTTATATACATATATATATATTTATTGATAAAATTAATTATGTGGTCAGAAATATGGTGTTTTTCCTTCTTCAGGATAGTGGACTTCGTTTTTCGTTCAATAGCAATGTTTGAGATTGTTATCCTCTGAATGATAACAACCTCGACCATGGATGGTGTTTTCCACACTAGGGAACGCTGCAAGCTCGGGTACCGCCTAAATTTCCGGGTTACTGTTTCCGTTGTATTTTAAAGCCATTTGGCATCATTGTGTTTTTAGATTCTTGCAAACAATGTATTTGATTACTTATTACTTGTGTTTAAAATGCTAACAATACTTGTGTTTACAATGCTTAAAGTGTTAACACTAACGTAAGATGGTGCACAGCTTGCAACAAGAACAAACAGTAATAAACTTATGGAAAGAGGTCATATCAAGACTGCCAAAAAAGCGAGTTATTCAAAATCTAGCAAACATGTCAACTTTTTTAACAATATATCTCTAAATAACTAAAACAAATTTTCACTTCAAACTCACCAGAATTACATAATAACATTAATATCTTATGAAATACGGCAGATTTGAGCTCAGAAATTATCTAATTTACTTCTTTCATTGAAAACAAAATTATCCGTTTGAAAATGTCACCTCGCAGAATAAACTGTAGTAAGCAGCTGCAAACTTTCTAACCGGAATTAGAGCAGGCATACAGCTCGAGATTGTTATTGTTTACATTTCTACTGAAAACACCATCCATTGATTGCAAAGATGAGGCTTTATGAGAAAAATATTTATGTTTTGGCTTTAAGCTCGGTTAACAGGTAACTTAGCTACGTCACAATATGAATATTTAACTAGTTGTCCACTGTTGGTACAAATGGGATGGAGCATGGGAAGTTCAGGATTGTGGGCTTCCTCTCTCGTCTAATAGCAATGGTCGAGGTTGTTATCCTCTGAATGATAACAACCTAGACCATTGCTATTGGATGAGAAAAAGCAAATATTGGGGATTTATGAGAAAAATATTTACGTTTTGGCTTTAAGCTAGGTTATTATTATTTAGCTACCTCAGAATACAAATATTTAAACAGTTGTTAATTGATGGTAGTAACAGTTAACTTAGCTACGTCACAATATGAATATTTAATTAGTTGTCCATTGATGGTACAAAGTTTTCTTCTTTCTTTTTCAGGATTGTGGGCTTCCTCTCTCGTCCAATAGCAATGGTCGAGGTTGTTATCCTCTGAATGACCGGCTTTTTTGTTTCGACTGCCACAAAAGAAGAGCTCCCAATGTTGCCAAGATGACAGGAAAAGCCAAGTAGAACAGAAAATAAACAACTATCTTCAGAAATAGATCTTTTTCTTTTTTAGTTTTGGAATTATTTAATTAGCCAAGTTATTCTTAGGTCATAATTGTCCCATATTTGAATATTATTATCTTCATATTACACCTTAGAGAGATACTCGCATGGCATAAGGCTAATCATAATAAGAATTAAGTGATAAGTTATTTATTTAACATCAAACCGTGGCACTAAAAACTTAATTCTTTAACTTTACAATTTGAAGCTTTAAACAGCTATAAAGAATTTCGAATTTTAGCTTTTAAGATTTATAGAGCTTTTTTTTTTTTAAAAAAAAAAAAAAAAAGAAGTAAAAAACACACATTAGGTCATAAGAGCTCGAACCGAATCTAGAGAATCACTAGAGAGAAAGTCTCAAGACTAAAAAAATTAAAATCTGGTTTATTACCAAAGGAAACAAAAATTGCAAGGCAATTAATAGTAACATCTCTAAGTTGCATCAGAGAATCAAACTGCTTTATATGTTTTTCAGTCCCCCCTCCCTCAAAAGTAATTTGTTGCATATCAATAGCAGTTTTGTTTCTTATTCGCTTAAATATCAATTTAATACCTGCAATGTGCTAATTTTTTTTAATATAGATTCTAAAAATATATATTGAAGTTTTTGTTACAAAAGGCCTGTATAAATTCGTTAAACATGTAACTAAAAATATATTTTTTTTTCCTTATTTAACATTGGGCTATTTTTCAAAGTGAAATTGGTTTCATTTTATTTCACAGATTTTCTTACTTTTACGATTAAGGATAAAAAAAATAATACTCGACGTCACTTGAAATTTTAAATTTATTTTAAAACCTACTTTTAAAAAGTTAGAAATTTTAACTCAGAGGTAAACAAAAAAAAATGCATAAAATATTTGGTATATATATATATATATTTTTTGTATAACTACATGCAAGCACATTCATGTTTAAATATTTTTTTTAACTTTACTAAACTTGCTTTAGTTTATCATTTATGTGATACTCTCTTATAAAGAGATATGTTGTAACACAATGTGAATACTTTTTTGTTATTTATCTTGTAAAAGGAAAACAACTTGAAAAATTTATTCTTAATCTTGTTTTTAATAATAAATTTGTTGAAATTAAACTTCTTCTGAATTTCTTCATCGAATTTTTTTTTTTATATATGCATAACATAGTGGGTCTGGATTTCAATATTTTCAATGTTTAAGATAGTTGTTCTTAAACAGTTTTGTGCTTTTTCATTAGACAAAAAAAAAAAAAAAAATCACACAATAAGTCGCTCAACAGAGGTGGGTCCAGTCAAGAAAAACCCAGTGAGTGCTTTTTTTTCACATAGGGCCATTTTTATCTCTATGGGTTCTTTCACATTTTATGTGTATTAAGTTTTTTTTTTTTTGTTATTATCAAACCAAATTGTTTTTTGAAACTATCAACTTGTTTAATAAATATAACTTTGCAGCTTTTTTTTTTGTAAAAAATATTACGAAGTAAAACAACAAAAATTTTGTTGATCTGGAGAGACTAGAATATAAGCTAATTGGCAGTTTTTAATTTTTTTTTAAAATTCTTTGATTTTTAATTTTAAATATATTAAAACATTATAGTGACAAGAATGATTACAAAAGGCTTCTCAGACACCAGAGAGGAGAAAAATAATTTCTCAGGTTCTATCTAAAAATCTCCACCTAAAGTGTAGTTCTATAAAATAGTATTAAAAAAAAACTATCAATCTCTACTAATTTAAAACATTTATTTATTTATCATAACAGAAAATGACAAAATCAAAAAAGTAATAATGAAGAAGCAGGTGTGTATAATTTTCAGAGCTGACAAACCATTAAAATAAAACGTAATGCTTCTTAGATGCATTGTTGTCAAGAAGTTACTTAAAATGAAAACTTTTACAATAAAAAGGAGAAGATACACAATAAAAGGAAGAGTAAAGGATTCACATAAATAAGAGAAGTTTTCACTCCACGATGCATATTATTCATGCTCCATAGACGCTCTCATCACTATAGGCTATGTACAAAAATGAATCCTCTTCATGGTGCTCCTGCAGAGGAAAAAAAGCAACATTGTTTATTTATTGCAACAATGGCATAATTTAATTTGAAAACAAATCCAATAAACAAAAATTAAATCCAACTTATAACAACTTTAAATAATGTTTTTTTAACATTTGCCTTAACTATATAGTTAGAAAAATTTTGTAAAATACAGTTAGGAATGCACTTTTTGATTTGTTGAATATACAGAGTACAGGTTGAATATACACCGAAGAGCCATTACATTATGACCACCCTGCTAATAACATGAAGGACCACCTTTAGCCCTCAAAACTGCTAGCACCCCCTGTGGCATTCATACCACAAGGTGCTGATATGTAGTCTGAGGTATCTGGTACCAAGCGCTCACCAACTGGTCCTGTAATTTCCTGACATTGTGAGGGGGTAGCGTGGCAGCACGAATTTGGTTCTCCAAGTAGGACCACAAATGCTCTATTGGATTAAGGTCAAGTGAATTTGGGGGCCAAGACATGACTTGAAAGTCACTGGAATGTTCCTCGACAATTCGACCCTTATGACATGGTGCATTATCCTGTTGGTAAACACCATCCCCCGCAGGAAAAACTGTTGCCATGAATGGGTGAACTTGGTCTGTAACTATGTTCAAGTAGCTTACAGACGTCAGGGATAGTTCTATGAGGTTTATGGGTCCTAATGTGCCCCATGAAAACATAGTTCCTGGGCGAGAAACCATGAAAACCTGGGCGAGCCCATTGTTATAGATGGAGGGTGGTCATAATATAATGGCTCTTCGGTGTATAGTGTACAGTGACAAAAATAAAATCCAACTTTTAACATTAAATAATATTTTTTTTTATACATTTAGGAATCCATTTATTTGATTTGTTGAATATATAGTGTACAGGTAAATGATAACTATCTAACTTTGACCTATAACACATATAAAAGTTGCCAAAATTCTTGAAGACTGAATTTTTTTATATGAAATGGGGAGAGTCAAATTTTCAAGTAAATATAAAAGATGATAAATTAAACTTTTATCACTTAAGAAACAAAATAGCTTGCTTTTCAATATGCAACAATATTTAATTCAGACGCAAAGAGTTTCAAGGCAAGGCTTTAGGTTTGCTTGTTAATGTGATGTCATGAACACAAAAATCAGGAATATCAGGACAAAAAGCTAAAAATCAGGATGGAACAAAATATTTTAAATTCAAGAAAATAAGGAATATCAAGATGGATAACTTCAAGCCCTGTAATTGATGTTTTAAAACAATTGTTATTAAGTAGATTAAACTACTAGGTCAAAAATTTATAACCCAAACAAATTCTACTAAAGGATATAATTTCTTTTTTAAAAAAATGGATAAAAAAGTTATATAACAGATATTTAAATAAAACTGAAATGAGAGTAAGTGCAATGTTTAATAAAGAAAAAAATTTAAATATAAAAAAAGTTCTAATTAAAAATAAACCAGAAGATAAACATCAAAACATAATTTTTGCAATCTGTCCCTGTTCCAATTTAATATTTTTAGATTTTGTTTTCAAATTGAAACTACTCCACAAGTCAAACAAGAAAATAAATTATTAAATGAGTGAACTTAATAGAACTTTTTGAAACTTATTTAAAATATTTTTAATGTGAAAACATAAGTAAATAGTTTTAGTACAAATGCGACATTTCCTAAGCCTTAGCAAATGATAGCATGCCAATCAATAGAAAGGTTTTATAAATTATATTAACAAAATAAATTCTAGAAAGTTTGACAGTGCTACAAAAATATGTAGCAGCATATTTAGAAAAATTGACAAAATTACATGATTCATATTTAAATTATATAACTAATATGAAAATGATTATTCTGGTCTAATGTACAAGTATACAACAAGAATTATTCAGAAACCTAACATTTAATCATAATATAGTAAATCCTCAGGCTGCCAAAACAGGGAAGTCATCCCCTCCGCAGTAGATCAAAACCGAGATGGCATGTCTGTGAATCATCCCAAAGGATGTTTCCAAGACCATCCACTATATCTCATTATGCCGCTCTAGTGGGATAAAGTACTACTAATATTATAATTAATTCAATTTTAATATCATGTATTATCCAGTAAACCCATTGTTTATAAAAAATTATTTAATTAAAAATTATGTAGGAACTTTTTAGCTATAAAAAATTTCTCCATGGCTACCTAAATATCCTCCAAAGCCTTGTTAGACAGTCAGACCTATTCTGCTTTGCTGAATATATTTAATAACAACAAATATTGAAAATCAATAAATGAAATTAATGCTGAGATCAGAAAATTACTGCCAAACACTTTAATTATATTAATCTAAAAAATCTCCCTAAATTGTAACATAAAAGATTTAAAATCAATACTTAGATTTATAATTGTTAACAGCTCATAGTTATTATCAGTAATATAAACTAAAACAGTAATGAGTATTAATGTATTAAGATTACCATCAGAGAAACCAATTAGTTTTATTAATTTTGGCTACATTATTTATATGATATCTATAATATAAATCATAATTATTGTAGTATATAATGTAAGTATAGTGCATGATTTAGTGTCCAATAATGTAAAAAAAATAAACTTATCCCAGACTTTTGACAGATTTCAACAGTTTTTTACATCAAAAACTCAGCAACAAAATTTAGATACGTAATTTAGAAATAAATAATTAAAAAAATGTACCTGGTACAGTGCACCCATTGTAGCACTAGTAGGTGGAATGACATTGTTCACAAAGAAGAATAGGGCATCTTCAGGCCTTAAGTGAATCCTTTTCCTGATAAGGAAATAGAACTGGCCCACTGTCAGATCAGAAGGAACAAGGTATTTCTTTTTATCCAAATCTCCAATACGAGCTCTTGGAGCTTTCTCAACAATCACCTAAAAGAATCATTTAAGAAATATAACTTTAACTTGCTTAGTTGTGAAGACTATCAATACAAAATAAACACTTAAATCAGGGTTGGCAAGATTTTGCCGCAGGTGGAAAAAACCATGGTAAATACCGGTAAAAACCGTCCTGGCAACAACAGGTTTTTGCCAAGCAAATTGGCAAAAAGTGGCAAAATCCTATATTTTCCAAGATGAGAGGACAAAAACACATTTTTGATACAAAATTATTCCTAAAATTGTAATATATACTATAAATATAAATAATTACAAAAAAAATAACGAAATTATTATTCTATAATTAAATCATAATGTAATAATATATCATTTTAGTAGGTTATAACATTGATTGGAAAATTTGTGATTATTCTCTTTTTTCCAGTGAAATGAACTTATTTTAAACTAATATAACTATAATTTAAAGCATAAAATATCGATCAACATGTGTAGTTAATGATTGTACAAATAATATTTTTTTATAATAATAATAATATCATACAAATAATGTTTATTTGTAAAAAAACATTTACTTAAGGATTCTAAAATGAAAAGAAGTCAAAAACTTTCAATCTTTTAAAAATTATTACCCTTATATTCATTATTAATACGTAAAAAATAATTTTGTAATGTATCAAAATTATTATTCCTTATGATTGATTTAAATTTGTTTCAAGTATTTTGTAATAATATTTAATCAGCAATTTAGATAATTTGGTTTTTGCCGGTTTTTACCAGTTTTTGCCGGTTTTTACCAGGTTTTTGCCACTGTCCTGGCAAAAACCCCTTTTTGCCGGCAAAAACTCCAACCCTGNAAAAAAAAAAAAAAAAAAAAAGATTTATAATTACAGGATAACATCTTGCTCTTAGCAAGGATCTAACTAATATTTCGCAAATATTCAATATACGGCCTTTTTGCTGAATATTCGGCTTGGTGATGATTTTAATTAGGACTGATTAAACACCCACATCAATGACAGAGTTTTTTTTTATCAGTTCCAATAAAAAATCTTGATTGTTCATATATATCTCTTCTTGTTTTTAAATTCTTTTGTTTATCAATTGATAGAATAATTATGAAAGTAAATATTGATAGATTAAAAAGATAAGCAAATTGATATAGTAAACAAGAATCCATCTTTAAAAACAGAAGTCATGGGTCCTACAGACCCTTAGTTTCTATAATATAACAGAAATACTACACTGCTCAAAAAAATTAGGGGAACCGTGTGCTCCCCTAATTTTTTTGAGCAGTGTATATATAATACTACTTAATACTTTTTAGTCTTTCTAAATATTTAAGATTTTTTAATTTACTTCTTTTTTACTACAAAAAACAACTCTGTCAAGTTATGTATTATTTTTATGAATACACATTTGTTTTAAATACAAAGATAATTTTGCTAAGCAGGCTCCGGATTGATGTTCTTTCTCTGATAATAAGAAGCTCAAGCTTCATTAAAGTTCTTGAAATTTTGCCACTTTGAGCATCAGATTTTAATTAAAAATTTTTACAATAAAAAAAAATAATAAAAAAATTAATAACTATCATCAACTTTCAAAGAAATTACAAATTTACTTCGATTGATGGTTGAGTTATTTGATCATTCTTAAGAAAACAATCGAATCTAATAAATCCTATTTCATATTTGATCTTAAATACTGATTAATGTATTTTAATGCACATAGCAGCTTCACCAACAAGCAATGCCCTTACAATATGGCAAGCCCCTTGAATGTCTATAGGATTCATTGAAATTGCAGGAACCCTATAGCATAGGAAAATTTAAGAGTTCTAGGTCCCTGATTATAAAGCTCACATTAGGCATTTTGATTATTCACATATTATGTTTTCAAAACAAGCGTACTTGGTAACAGAAAAGATGGCAACAACCTTAAAAAATCTCTCTTTTTGATAGTGCTAAAACACCAAGAACTTATACCGTAAGACACAGGAAATCAGTCTTTAGGATATAGTGATTTCACAAATTATTACATAATTTTACAGATAAGAAATAAAAATAAAGCATCAATGGTGAGCAATAAAAAAATAAGTGCACAGCCTCACGGATACAGCCAAAGATAGCAATTATTAGACCACCAAGGACAGTAAGAAATTTAGCTTACTCTGGTAATTTTTATAAATAAATTAAATTTGTACCAGATACAAATTGGGTTTAAAAAGAATAAAAAATAATTTTTAAACAAATTTACTAATTGAAATTAAAATATTTTATGCATTTAAAAAGAGATTAAGAATACTGAGTAGCAAATTATAAAATTTTTATCATAAATTTAGTAGCAAAACATTTAAAAAACCATGTAAGTGGAAATTCAGAAATTATAAACTTAATTACTAATTTTCACTATCATTTGTAAACGAAAGTAATAATTGGTTATTTAGTTGGTGTTATACCAAAATGAATTTAAAATATGGATTTAGAACATTATGTAGGTTATTCTTCAGAAATGAGTGATTTTGCATCTCTTAATTTTCAACTTTTTACAAGGCATACTTTCTTTTTTTATTATTATTAATTAGATTATTATTATTATTATTTAGGCAGAGATGTGCATACTTGTGAATATTACATATCAAATATTTAAAAAAAAAAAAAAAAATTCCCAAATAAAATANAAAAAAAAAAAAAAAAAACTCTGTTGAATGGAATTATTAATTTTTCCTTCAATTTTACAATTCAGTTTCACTTTCAGTTATACAAAAGATTTCTACTCAATAAACTTGAAAAATATGATTGATATACAAGTTTATGTTACATTTACAAGCTTTTTAATTAGATTAAAAACCTTATACTTGATTGTTTAACAATAATAAACTTAAATACATAACCAACACTCCCAGCAATTAATTTGCCCCCCTTCTCCATATTTAAATAATAATTAGAAATCTAAAAGAATTATTGCAGACAAAAAATATAGATATGCAAGCAACAAATTAAAATGCTGCAAGAACAACAGAAATTTGCTTAAAAAATTAAATCAAGGAATAAATGTAGTATATGAGTAAAATATATTACAGATAATAAAAATTATTTAATATAAATGGGGAAAAGTTAGAAATCTGCTATAATTTAATTAAAGAAAAAAAAAATATGCAATAATTTTATTATTTATCCACAACATATTTTTAATTTCACAAATATTAGTAATTCCTTGAACAAAGTCTGAATTTATAAGATAAATTTATATTATTACTTTACAATAAGGAATCAATAATTATTAACTGACACCAACTAACTGCAAAAGACTATAAAAAATTAAAAGATTTTGTTTTGATTGTCATGTCATTAAATATGGTATACACCACCTACACAATTTATCAACTCATAGATTAAGTAAGAGTTAAAATGTATTTGAACAAATTCATGGTAAAACAAACACAAGGTTATCTTAAAATAAATCTCCTGATCATCCAAAGCGATTGCGCCAGCTTGAAAAATTAAATGCAGGCAGGTAAAAACAAGAATTTGAAAAAAATGACGCCTTTAAAAAATACAATTCATTTTTCAATAAACATTAACAATGCAATCAGTTTTCTTAATTTCACTTATTAAAGCGTTTTACTGGACTTATCGTAAACACATTTTGATTTCTTCAATATTTAAGAGGAAACAATAGCCCTTGATTGCATAACATTTTGAATACCTCTACGGAAGAGTTAATGGATTAAACTGAAAACACACTTTCCCATTAAAACATGACTTATTGTTTGAAATGCAATCTTAAATTAATATATTTAATAACGATTGATTTAATTAATGAAACTTACAGGCACTCGATCAGGGTACTTCCTTCGGATTTTTTCACCTTCAGCTCGTCTCTTTTCAAATGGATGCTCTTCTTTATATAAGAATTTCATCGTGGTTACCATAAACTAAAATTTTTAATAACAATTTAATAAACAAATGTATAACCTAGAAGAAGATTCACGTTCTAAATTTTAAAATATCTCGAAAAAGACAAATGCAATGACACTTGTAAAAATTAGTAAACAACAAACGGATCAGTTCACTAAAGCAACCAATGCGTAAGAGGAAAAGGGAAAAATTAGTTCCAAATAAAATCGAGAACAAATCTATAATTTAATCAAGTAGGATCTAAAAATTATGAATAAAACCTAAAATAGCACTCAATTTTTAAATATATGTAGTTACAATTTAATATCATGAACGTGAAATTCTATTGCGTCAAGGCGCGTAAACATACAAAACCTGATTGCACATCAAATTACGTCACGAGCTGTCACGTTCATGTGATTGATGTCACTAGAAAATGAAACTAAAAGCCAGTAAAGGAAAAAAAATCCATTAAAACCTGATGATTAATGAAATTTTAATTCTTTTTTATAGATACAAATAGAATGACTCACTAAACAATAACTTTTAGAACTTCGAACTTGAATTAAACTTTTAAAACATTTTTAAAAAACATCATTTTACTTGTTTTAAGGGTTATTTTTACTGCGCTGTAATTTATTCGCATGCGCAAAATCTTAAACAGCGAGAATGGTCTGTAACTTTGTTGAATTTAATTTTTGATTCAGTTTAAGTTGAGAAGACATAGGTAGACAAGAACGCATATCATAAATAAAGAGGTATTCTACCCTAAACCTAAAGTGAAAAAAATAAAAATTCATTCCAGATTTTATCAAAATGGTTTTCTTATCTCTGCCTAATTTTATTACTAAAACTGGATATGATGTTCAATTTAAGCGACAAAAGGTTCTTAAGTTGACAGCGGTAAGTTTGTTTTCATTGACTTTGGTCTGATAATATGATTTAATAGTTATTAAGATAGAAAAAACGATTAAAGATGACACAGTTTTCTTCTACTCCCGGTAAATGATGTTATGTAAAGCTAAATGCATTTTGAGCTGCTTACACTCAAAGTCTTTTCGTTAGATTTTACTCTAAATTCAGAAGTAGTACAATTAAATAGAAAACTTTAGAAAAATACTAAAAAAGCCGCAAATGTTGCGAAAGGGATCTGGAGCACTAAATTTTCCCATGCTCCAGGGTTTCAACAATTTTATATCCTACAGACAATTAAGAAGCCTAACGACATTACCTATTGGCCAAGTTGCAGTATAAAGATTATTTTTCACATGAAAACATTTAAGTTTAAATATGAAGGAAGATTTATTACATTCAGTTCCTTTCTTAACAATGAGCAAATAACTTAAAAGTGAATTAAATTAAATTTCTATGCTGTGTGAGCTGATAATTACCTATATTATTTTTTGTTTCTTTTTATCATATAATGTTTAATAAAATCTGATTAATAACCCTAGTATTATAGAACAATGTGTATGTGTGTGTTAGTTCTTTTGAATTTTATTAAGTTTTACTCTTTTATAGAAATATTTTGGACGTAGGAGAAATTGCTATTCCATCGCAATTAAGTTTCTTCAAAAGGCTTTGAGATATGCAACTGCCACAAGGAAAGTCAAACCAGCATATGTGGGCCGAGTAAATATAACTATTTATTTATATATTTTCTTTTTATTTACTTTTGAATCTATTTATGAAAATTAACACTATTACGCTATTATATTAATACTATTATATTGCAAATACACAATAATTTTTAAAAATTTTCTCTAAATCATAACATTTACTTTTTGTTATATTAATCAGACAAAGTTGCTCTTCCACGTCTGAAAATATCAATACCTTTAAGTTTGCACTCAACATTTAAACAAATTATTTGTTTCTTAAACAATGCTTCCTTATACAAAAAATATTTGAAACAAAATATTATTTAGTATAATTTACTATTTTCAAATATAGTAATGATTTGAAAAACTTTTGATTGGCAATACTGTAATCAATTCCACTCAAATGTTAGTTATTGAATCTGATCATCTTTTGACATTATTTATTGTTTTTTTTTATAGTTAATATCTTTTGTTATAATTTTTGAAATGTAACTTATAAAATTTCTATATTTCAAATACAATATTAAGTAATACAGATAAAATTTTCAAAATGCAAAAATTTTGCATATTTTATAACTAATTTAAAAACTACGGGAATTTTTTTCTTCTGTTGAACTGTTTTATGCGAAATTTGGAATTTTTTAATGAAAAATTTATCAACATTGAGCCATTCTCTTTTTTGCCGATGCCTTCTTTTGCCAAAAGATGCCCTTTCCAGTTTCTAACACATAACACTTGTTTCGATCTATAATAAACACTTTTTTTTTATGATAGAAATGCCGCCATATTTCCAAGTTTGTTAATTTTTGTAATTTATAACTTTTTAGCAATGTGTTGGTTAAATATTAATTTTTAATTATCTTTTTTTTTTCATTTAATTGTAGCATTTCCAAGTGTTGAATCTTATATTACTAACCTGTAAAATAAATTTAATTTGCTTCTCAGCTAGATTTCTTTATATGTTCAAAACTGTATTTTTTTAAAACTATTATCCATTTTGCATTCCTCATAACTTTTTTTCTTTTTAGTTTCATCATTTATGGTACTTGAACTTGTAATGTTTTTTTTTTCTTTGTTTTTGAATTGTTTTATTTTATCATAAGATCAAAGATAATTGAAGATTTTAATCTTCAATTATCTTTGACTATTGCAGTGTGCAAGATTTCTAAGAGTGTATTAAATTTTCCCTAACACATAACACTATTTATCATAGAACTGCTCAAAGAGTTTGAAAACTTCTGACAATTTTTATAGTTACTCCCAAAAACTCTGACCATAGTTTGGAGTTTTCAGTGATAGGCAGAGTTGTTTCATTTTCTAGATTTTTGCTTCAATCTTTAAAGCCGAGAAAGAGGCTTAAATGGTTCTATTGCTGAATGTGTCTTGTTTTTTTTTTCTGGGTGAGTAAGAAAATATCAATCTTCTAAGCACTCGCTTTCTTTAATCTTTAAGAAGATCGAGACAAATGTTTACATTTTGGCTGTAAGGCCAACGAGCAGTTAACTTTGCTTGTTAATAAAATGAAAAAATCATGTTAAATCATAATTATTCTTAAACTTAATTTGCTGTAAATTTACATCTGTTATTTATTATATCGGCATTTTTCGTTCAATGTTTTCCTAACTCTGAAGGCATGTTAAATTCTTATTTCCTGATCACTGCTTCTGTCTTATCTTATAAAAATAAACCTGCCTCTTCTCTATTCAATATATTTATTGTTTACCTCCGGATGCTGGAAATGCTGAGCATATTTGTATAATTGCAAATGCTGAGCATATTTGCAGTCACTCTCTCAAACCATTAAGTCCTAGAACGTAAAGATCCGATCATTAGATTAAAACGGGTGGTCCGTTTTTTGTTTTTCGCACTTTACTTTATTTATTGGAGGATATAAAAAAAGGCATTGATCACTGTCAATATTCCTTTAATAATCGCAAATATTTTATTATTTCCTAGCGTTTCTTAAATCACTGTCGAGATAAGCATAGAGTTTGAAAGTTAAAAGAGCGAACTCGTAAAAAGTGCTTTAGAGTAAGAAACTATTTCACATGAACATGAATTAATACTTCTTAATATCTCCTCATGTTTAACCAAGTCAATTTTTAATTCAAAACCATTTTGAATTTTTATTGAAATTAAGTTCTCCAGTTAAGTTTGTCTTCTAAAAGTAGCGAAATAGTAGTTGTAATAGTAGTTGTACTTCAGTACAATTGTAAGAAAGATGTTGTAGTTAACTACAAAGAAAATGTAGTTTTTCCGACCACTGGTTGGGATGGACTAAACCAAATTTTATATTTAAATCTCCTCTATTTTGTTCAGCTGTAATAACTTATAATTTGTTAAATATATAACCTTTTATAAAACCATATATGTATATTAAAATCATTATATATTAAACCTTTATGTAACCTTTTATTTTCCTGTTTCTAGCTGAGGGTTTCAAGAATAGATGCTGCCTGTCAAGAACTTAACACCGACTATAGAATTTTATCCACTAATTTAATTAAGGTATTTATTGCATTTTCTTATGACATTTTGTTTCAAAATATTGCAAAAATATCACAATATAAAATTTAGAAAGTAAAGATATATAAATTGATTATTGACTAAAGAAGAGTAAGGAATTAAATAATTGTTGTAAATGAATCCTCAATTCGCTTTAAATTTTCAAGTGAACAAGATACAAAAACTGTAAGAAATGTGTGATTTATTGTTGCACCTTTTTATTAAGAAATCAACAGCAGGGATTATTAAAATATCATAGTCTGGCAATTTTACCTGTTTTGACCTCTTTAGATGGATTGGGCTTCAGTCCCCATTTATTCTTAAAGTTCAACTAGCAGTTTTTCAGCAAAGTAGTTATGAAGCAAGACTATTTCGAATTTAAGTTTATGTAGTAGTTCAATATTCAGAGGGTTATTTTGTATTATTATCTAGATGCCATTTACACATTTTATTTTTAAAATTAAGTTTATTTTTAGTTTTTTTTTTTAAAAAAAACATTAAGGAAAAATTCTGATTTCTAGTAACAAAAAATAATAAAATTCTTTGTTTTGTCAAAACAAATTCTTTTTTTCAGTTGTAACAAAATATCAGAGAAAATAATAGAAAATTGGAAGAGATCACTTAATGTAATTTAGATAATTTGTATGGCAACATTACAAACATTATGTTACAATTTTCATTTTAATAAATTAGTTCATTTCTTTGATTGCAATATAAAATGGGCTATTCTATTATATTACAATATATAAAGACCTTTATATGTGATAATGGTATGAAAAATTGATTATGAATAATTATACTTTAAAATAATAATTTTCAGATGTGATTAAATTTAGCAATATTAAAGTATACTTGATTAGTTGAATAAATTTTGATTCTACCTCATTAATTTCTATGTCAGTTTTGTTCTCTCTATTGTGCAGAAAATTCTCAATTTTTATGAGTTGTAAAATTTGAGCTTGTATTAAGATTACAATATTTTCTTTTTAAATATACATTCTGTTATGAAATAAAATTTATTTATTAGTTATATGGTTACAAAATACAAATTAAAATTAATGTTCACTACTATTTTACAATTTGTGAAAAGCCGAATATTCAACCGTGCAAATTTTTGTGGAGTATATTTATTGTTTAGAAAATAAATCTATGTAATGTTGTTTTAAATGCCTTTTTATTTTTTTATAAATAGCTTTTGTATTTGTTGTTTAATATTGATTTCAACTCTAAAGCTTTTGGGCGGAATTCTTTTTATACACATTTGCTAGTTATTGTTTCCAAGCATTAAGAAAATAGCATTTTGTCACTGAATTTTTCAAATTAAGTTCACCAATTTACTTTCTTTACTACAGTGATTGCCATTAAAAAAAATATTGGATTTTAAAATCAAATTCACAGAAATTGAATTATAATATTAAAGCACATTAAAATTATCCTTCAAAAAATCATTATACTTCCATTTTTTGAAAATTAGAGACTTGATGTAAAATGTTTTGCTATTGCATCCTTGAATTTTAATTTATTGCAAATTGTTCAAAAAAATAAAGTTACAACCACTCAGAATTACTTAGAACATAGCCATTCATGTTGAATACATTCATTAAACAGCGTATACAGTGATGTTGGTAAACAGAAATTTTGATCTATGAGAACTATCAATAGATAAGCGGTGTAAAACTTGGGGATTTTTAAATGGTCAATCTTCACCCTTTCCCTTTGCAACCGTAAAATAATAGCAAATTTTACTTAAATCTTAAATTTTTTAAAATTGTTTTTCAAACAAATCTCAATAAACTTTAATAAAAAATAAAAACTTTGAAATAACATTAAAATTCTCAAATATAGATTTTCTAATTCAGTTTAAGTTCAAAAAGTTATTTAAAAATTAACTCTTTAATTTCTATATTTTTGTAATGTTTTATTTGCTTTATATTTTTTTCCATTTTGTATTTACAATTTTTTAAATTATGGTTGTTGCCCTTAGTATCCTTTTTTTTTCCTTCACCAAAATAGTTTTGAATTTTCATTAATAATTTTTCTTTATTTATAGTGTAATCTTGGTCTCAGGAACAATGTTCTTCAAGATTTAGCGATTTGGGAACCACGAACATTTAAGGTAATTATATGCATTAACTGGTTATACTTAATAAAAGCAAGAGCTTTTGATATTTTTTTCATAATAAAATAATCTAATTTTTGAACTTTACTTTAATCCTTCTTGTTTTTATCTATTTTTTTGTGGATGCTATTTCTTCAGTGTATTATTTTTACCTCATTATTTGTTACTATGCTTTTATTGCATTATTCCGTAAATTTGATCAGGGATTTTATTATTATTAGTTGGATTTTGCTTAAGTTAAAAAACGTAACAGGTCTTATAGCTTTTGATATTAATAAGATAACATGCTTAGAATTTATTTTTATTAAATGTAATGTCTAGATAAATTTTTGCA
Source organism: Parasteatoda tepidariorum (assembly GCF_043381705.1). NCBI lineage: Eukaryota > Metazoa > Arthropoda > Arachnida > Araneae > Theridiidae > Parasteatoda > Parasteatoda tepidariorum. The sequence goes on along the minus strand of NC_092213.1, from coordinate 74,567,136 downwards.
TTTAAGAAATAAAAATTTCCTTTTTCATGAAGTGTTAATTTAGTGCTACGTCATGAAGTCTTATTTAAGCACTGAGCAATAAATACAAAATTCACTATTTTAAAGTTTAAAGAAGAGTTTGTCAATATAAAATATTGACTTTTATCCAGGAAATATTTATTTTTTATTAAACCAAAGCTTGACATAGTATGCTTATACACATATTTCAAATATGAGTTTTTTTTTTAAAGAAAAAACTTAAGAAGGATTAAAAGCATTTAATTTCTCTATTATGTATATGAAACTTTTCAAAATAAAACTTTGGAAATATCTGGCTACTCTTACTAAATTTCCCTCTATTTGTATTTATTATTTATATTATCTATATTTTATATAGATTATCTGTTGTTTTTATCCCCGATTTACATATGAGAAAGATATAAGCCAATATTGGCACTACATTGTTATTTTGTATTCAATATAATAGTTAAGGTAAATGTAAACCATTGAAAAGTAAGTCAAATATTACTAGCAATCTAGCAATGCATAATCAAGTACTACCTCATGTTAACAGAGTGCAAATTGAAATTTAAATCAGTAGATTGTCTCAGTTGATAGAATTGCATGTTAAATACAATATAACAAATAAATCTATCCTTTTTATGCTTATCTATTTCACGAATTTATTTTTATAATCTCTTTACTAGTGTTTGACAGATATTGCTGTGACAAAAAACAAGATAGAGGCTCCAGATCATATTAAGGACTTCTTAAAAATGCCCGGAAATGTCATTACAAGAGGAATGTTGTAATTAATTTTTTAAGATCCATTTTCATTGTTACATTCACATAAGTGCATTTTGCATCCATGCTGTAGAAAATAAAAAATTTAATAAATATGTTGAGTAAGAAATTTTATTTTTATTTTCTCCGGTCTGTTGGTCAATAAATTCATGGAAACCATTTCGGGGGATTGAACTTAGAGTCGTCGAGTCAAATTTGAGATATTCTTTCGTAATCAATCTGATGCTTTTGGGAGACCTCCATCTTGGAACTTGCATTTTTGATTTTCCTTCCTTTTATGTGTTTTTGTACTTATACTTTTGATGATAGTGTATTGTTTAATAGCAAAATACCTTAAAGAAAAATGGGAAAAAGGATTCACTTAACTAGATTTGAAGAATAAACACTTATTTGAATTTTCCCTCAAAAGTTTATACATTTTTGATTGTCATTTTATTTCATTAATTTTTTTAAATTTGCTTGTAAAAAGAAAAATAATAATTGGAAAAAAAAGCATACATTTATGAAAAGAATACTCCAAAATAAGCTTAGCATCAAATAAGAATAGAAGCACTGAATTGAGTTATGACATCCAGTAGTTTTCTTCTTCAGGGATGTGATTCTTCCGTGGATTTCCGCTTTTTTTCAGATTTTTCCATTTCTCCCGCTAATTTCCGCGGAAATAAGTATTGAAGCCCTCATTCCTCCCTCTGAAGTTTCCCTAAAAATCATTTCCTTGGGATAAAACTGGTTGACCTTTGTAATCAGGGATGAGATTTTTCTGCTATTTAGAGGATTTTCGCTTTTGTCTCTCGAATTTCAGCCTTTTTATCAAAAACTCTAAAAGTTTTGTTTTTTTTAAAAAAAAAAAATTTTAATTTATAAATATCCCGCTTTTTTGTGAAAATTCAGTCATTGAGATAAAACAATAATACTTATTTACGATTTTCAAAGATAAACAGAATATTCAAACTACGTCCTAGCTGCTAACCCTTCCACCTTTTACTTATTTTTGCTATTTTCCCCGATTTTACGCACAGAAAATAAGATTTTCCGTATTTTTATCCGTCGCCTGATAGCTCGTATTTTCGTAATTCAGACGTTGCTGCTTCCTGTTTGCTGGCTCGAAAGCAAACGAAATAATAATTAAAAAAATAGCTGTGGATTTGCAGTGAAAATATTTATTTACTTTTTCAATTAATCTTGTAAATTTTTATTTATTATGGCTAAGCAAAAACAATACAAACTAGCCTTTTAGAAATCCCTAGCCCAGAATCTGCTAATATCTTGATTCTTATTCANAATATCGTACATTGCGGTTCTTATTTACGAGATTTAAAAATCCAATATCGCGATTTGTATTTACACGCTTTTAAAAGCTTATGTAGCGCGAGCTTATAATCCAATGTGATTCGTTTATGCGGTTGTAATATCAAACATCGATTTTCGTATTGATGCGAGCTTTAAAAATTAGACATTTGGATTCATATTCGCGCAATTTAAAAATTATGCATCTTGATTTGTATTTACGTGATCTAAAAATTACGCATCATGATTTATTCTCTCAATTTAAAATCATGCATGTGATGCATATTCATACAATTTTAAAATTAACCATCGTGGTTTATAATTGCATGATTTACAAGTTTAAAAATCGCACTTTTTTGGTCAAGTTTTTGGATTTTGAATATATATATATATTTTCTTGGATTCACTCTTTTTCACTGCTCTCATCTCTGCTTCTAGTAAAGAGGCTTCAAATACTTGATAACTTTATTTATAAAAATGAGAAATTATATAGTAAAATGATTTGTTAAATAAAGATATAATACAAAAGAAATAAAAAATGAATACTTTTAATCAATGATTGTCCCAATTTTTTACAAGCAAATTATATAAGACAAAAAAAAACTACACATGCAAATTTAATGTGACAATGATTCAAATGCAATCTACAAAAATAATTTACTGACAAATTCATACAAAAAAAAAAATGTCATTTTATATAAAGATGTTTTCAACATAATACATAGAAATCTCGTTTATGAAACGGATGCAGTCCCTCTTTAAAACTTTTCACCACATGCGACAGAACTTTTGAGAGTTCATCACACTACCTCCGGAACATGAAAATGCATTTGCAAACTCTGGCATCTGTTGCAAAGTGGCTAACACCCTGCAAATAAAAAATATTTTCTTTATTTGTAAAAAAGTACACAATGTGCAAAAGGGGTGATACATAAAATTCAAGAAAATTTATTTTAATGGTACACTACTTTGATGTTGCAACTTAAAATTACAAAATATACCCTTTACAAAAAGGAGATAATAAACCATATGAAATAACACTAAACTAAATGAGCTGTGATGGCTCAGTAATAAAGTCATTGTAAAGAACTAAGGATTGATGATTACCAGCTTGTCTGGCTAGTAATTCACAATATTCGGAGCCTTAACGGCCATGTACCTCCCTGGCTCACAATGGGCTATTGCAGGGATGCTTTATTTAATGTAAAATAAATATTAAACGTGATATATTGCTGGTATTTCACTTAATTTGAATCAATGATATTTAAGGCGTTATGTTGAACCTCCTGTCTTTAAAAAAATTAGTCAAGATAAACTTTTATTGTTAATTTATTCCTCTTCTTATAGCATTTCCCAAAACTTAAAATATCTTCACATAGTTTAACTTCTGGGAAATTTTTTTGTTGATTCTTAAATTATACAGAAAAAAAGATTAGAGAAACCTAAACAATATTTGAGAATTACAGGAGTAAGTAATAATAATGATTTTTAATAAAATATGCATTGTTATAAATGTTTTTTTTTTAAATCTTAATTCATCTTAAAATATAATAAGTAATACAAACAATAAAAATGGAGGTTAATTTATAAGACTTATTTCCTTTGAAATCTAAAATTGTAATTAGTAAAATTTTTTTTAAACTATTTTGTTTTATTTTGAAACAATAAACCTTTAAGATACCTTTTAAAGTCGTCACTCATTTTGCAATACACCAAGCTAATTGGGAAAAAAAATTGTATTTTCTAATCAGCCTAACACTTTTTAGGCTCTTTTCAAAATTCCTATATACTTTAATGCTAATAAGAAAATATATTGCTCATTTCCAAACTATCAGATCATTAGAAATGAGCGTATTTAGATTAGCGTAGACTTGATTTACCATGTATCTTTATTCATAGCATGGACATAATACAAGAAAAATAAAAAACTGTAGCGAAATCAAACAAGGTGAGTAAATCTTTCTAGGATTTTAATTCGCCTGAAAACAAATGGAGTAATGCAAAATAAGAGCTTGATTTTCCACTAAGACATAATTTCAAAATGAGGTTGTAAAAAGGTACTAAAATTGGAACTTATTTAATTATTAAAATAATCTAGAGACAAGGGATAGAAAAATTACCTCAGTTCTTCAGGAAGGTGAGTGCTTGAATCCTTTGATGACATTAATTTCTTGGGATTAATTATTTGGCACAAGGACTGAAAATTGAAAGCATAAACATTAGTTAATCAAATAAATGAAATACATTTTTTTTTCCAGTTACATTGAATCATAATTAATAAATTCATAGCTGTCAACATAGATAGGCAAAAATGCAGCATATTTTACGAAATAATGTAAATGTCATGACAATTGTTGTAAAATGTGATAAATAGGACTTAAGGAATATAAGGGATTTTTTATAGTCAATAAAGTAGAAAAACTGCAATATTTTCCAGTAGTTATTAACATTAAATGGACGTGAAATGTTATGTACTATGTTTACTCATAATTTTGTATAGTAAGTGGCATTTAATTCATCAAAGATAGTTAAAAGGTTTTTTAATAAATTTAAAAAGAGAGTTCTGAATAAAAATAAATGCAATATTTTAAAACAAAAAAAAAAGTATGAAAGGCATTTTTATAAAAAAGGCTAACTTCATTATGTATTAATGACACTTATTTAAATATTTAAACAAGCAATAATCAGTGTAAAAATTTTATTTAAACAGGAGTTTTTTTAAAGAAAACTTACTTAATTTTAGGCAATTTTCAAAAACCAGGAGAATTTTTATACAATCAGGGGAACAGACAATACAGTAGAGTTGGCAGCTTTATAAATTACTTTAATTAGACATTTGAACATTTAGTACTTTTTAATAATTCTAAATCAGAATAGGTAACTCTTTCAGAGCTATATGAACCTAACTTATTGAAGATATTGTAGCTAAGTATCTACGTCACGTGAATGATATTGTTAATAAAATGTACATCCACTTTCATTAATAGCTTGATGCATACATAATACCTTCTCAAGAAATTTGAAGAAAGAATAAACAATAAATCCCTTTAAGAGACCCAATAAAAATTTTAAAAAATCCTATGGGTTAGGTTTTCTCTAAAATGACATTGGTATTTTAGAGCTCGAACTTTCATGTCTTATCCTTTTATAGCATATATTTAATTGTGCATTTGTTTCAATATTTTTTTTTTGGGGGGGGGGAATAAAAGCTCATATCGGATACCATTACTTTACAATTGTAATTTTCAAAAAAAATTCTTTTTAATAATAAATTTAGAGATATTATGATTTAGAATTACTTTATACAAATAACGTTTTGTTACATGTGACAAGAATTATTTATTTGAGAATAAATGATATAAAGAACAGATTATTAATTAAATAACGTTTTGTTTTGTGTGAGAATTATTTGCCTGAGCATATGACATAAAAAACAGCTGATTATTATTTTAATCATCTTTTGTTTCACATGTAGCAAATAAGTAATGATGTTTTGTTTCACGTGAGAATTATTTACCTAAGTGATTTAATTATATGACATAAAAACAGCTTATTATTTAAGTGATGTTTTGTTTCATGTGACAAGAATTATTTACTTGAACATATGATATAAAGAACAGCTGATTATTTTTTAAATAACATTTTGTTTCATAGGAAAATTATTTGCTTGAGTATATGACATGAAAAAGAGTTGATTATTATTTAAACAATGTTTTTTTTCAAATGACAAGAATTATTTACCTGAGCATATGACATGAAAAACAGCTGATTGTTGTTTACGTTCATTCCAGGCAATACACGTTCACTAGATTCTTCTTGGGCATGTCTTTTATAAGCCTACATAAACAGATGTGATATGTTTTATGAATCATTAGAATAACAGCACATAAATGAGCATACTTTACATTTTTAAATATTTTTTTCACACTGTTTTGCGATGTAAACACTGAAAGCTTTTGTTACTCTTGCATATAACATCTTCAGTGTAGCAGAATACAAATAGAATTATTATTATTTTTTTTATTTATTTCTTTACGACTTGACTCTGGTTCCGATCTAACGCACAAAAATATGCTATCACTGAGATTATTAAACGTACCCTGGTAGATATAATGACACCAGACGATCTCATGGACCCTCTTCATATGAATCAAATTTAGATCTTTGCACCTAATTAACATCTCTCGGGGTTGCATAGCGACCACCTGCCCTGCCACAAACAGCTAATTGCTCTTAATGCTTTCTTTTAATTCTACTCATTTCACTTCATTGCTATTTATTTGTTTTTAACTTTGGAACCCTTTTGGTTCAATGATATTTTATATTTTATATTCTGGAAGCCTGTTGGTTCAATTTCTATGTTTTCAATGTTTTATTACGTTTAAATTGCTTTTGCTTGTCTAATTTACCTTTTGATCCAATGTTTTTAATGTTTACAATCTTTCACTTACCTGTTTACCCTCTTGGATCCAATGTTATATACTGTATTCTTTTTCAGATTGTTGTTGTTAGTAATATTCAAAGATACTTAAGAAATCATGTAATGCTATATCAAATTCGTC
>NC_092213.1:74530244-74560493 GCF_043381705.1 Parasteatoda tepidariorum | reverse complement strand
CTGCTAACTATGAGAAAACTGTTTATTACTGCTTTCACCTGATACGATTAAAGAACCAGAATTTTTTCACATCCACTAGGCCCTGTAACGTATCAAGCTATATTAAGAAACACTTCTTTTTTTTTTTTTGTAAAAATCACATTTATTTAAAAGCCACACATGAATGAACAAAATTAAAGTAACCGTAACGGGTTAGTAATAACCTTGCAATATATATATATATATATATATATATATATATATTTGCAATATGGGATAATAAACAATTTTTTCCATGATCATGATATTGATAAGTTATATTTTATATTAATAATCTGAAATTCAGGTTTTGTTACAAAGTTATAGAAAAAATTATTTACAATTATAAAGTTTCATAAGTTTTTCCTATTCTATAGAAGAGGAAAAGAATTTCTTTTCTTTTTTATTTAATTATAAAAAAAAATCTCTTTGAGCTTTAATATTTAAATAAAATTCCTTTGATCTTTAATACCAACTATTCTTAACATTAAGCTGTTGCTTTTAATGCCATAGACTGGTATTTGTCATGTTTTTCAAGGCGCAACAAGGAAAATACTGAATGACCTTGCAAAGAGCTGCCATATTTTATTTGATTTTATATCCGTTGTTAAACAGCCCATCCAGTTTCTGGGTTTACAACTACTAATAATCAACTCTGTAGCCTTGTAATTTTGAATCAATTCAGAAGACAAGGAAACTCCTAGATCAGAACCCCCTGAGGTATGATTTGTTATGGGAATATGGAGGACTTTGTGACTGAACAGATTTAACATGCATCAGTCACCATTTACTACACGGGGAGTCTTCCGCCTGAGAGGATTGAACCCACAACCTCTTGGACATGGTCCCATTGCCTTTCCAACCAGGCTATCCCGGCTCTATCTTTAATATTTGTTACGTTCAGGCACAAGTAAGTAATCAGTGGCATTTTGGAAGTTGCAAATATAACTAGCAATAAATGATATATAACTAAAATAAAAATATGATTTTAATAACTTACCAAAGTATTTAATGAAGGAAAATATTCTTCATTAAGATTTATTTCATAATTTTGAACTCAAAAGAAATTTTTTAATATAAAAAGATCGCTACTTAATTTTATTTACTGCAATTAAAATCCTGAAATGATTTTTACAGCAACATGAGCAAATTTTAAAACCTACAAAAGTAATAACTTTGACATACCTCATAAGCAATTTTGACGCCTCCAATGTCAGCAATCAGGGACCCAATTGTTAAATCAGAATCTACCTGCAAGTACAAACATTTTTAATTAAAGATTAAAATAGTCAACTTATAAAGACCATAGATTTCAATAAATGCAGGATTATATATAATTCTGAGAAAGAGGCTTAGAATCTTGTCTACCAATGTGACAGGATTATAAGCTAATTTTTCATGTCTCAGTACAAAAGAAATTTGCAATTTTTTGACCATAATTTGATCTATAATTGAATAAAAGCTCATATTTTTTTTTAAAAGTATATCAAATTAGCTCAAATTACAAGGTTTCCACACAATTTCCAAAATTTTACAACAGAATTCTTGAAAAATAAATAAATATATAAACATTAAGTAGATAACATGATTATAATATTTGTAGGAATAACATCGATAAAAACTAAAATTCATGAAAAATAAGACTTAATCATTTCTTACATGCATACATATAAAACTCACAGCTTTAGTGCTAGTATAAATCTAAATTTTCTTTTTTAAAGTAACAATTGCAATTTTTAAATATTATTTGATCATTAGAGGAAATAAATTTCTGTTTATTTTCAATTCAAAAGTAGATACTTTGTTGAGGGGGAAAAAAGGATTTAATTTTATAAAATAAACTTTTTACTGCAATTCTTTTAAGTTAAAGTTTCATTATCAATAATTAGATTTTTTTTAAGTTGCTGGCAGCTGTCATAAAAATAGAATGAAGGATGAATTAAAAACTGACAAATTTCTTAGGAAGGGTTTTTCAGTCTAATATCTATTTTAAAAATTTCATAAAAGAGTAATAAAACTTGCAAAACATTATGATTTTTTTTTTTAAAGCTAATTTTGAATTCTCTGAGTTTCTTATATTTTCCAAAGGCATTTACCCTGTGTCTGTCTGAAAAACTGAAGAGCTACAACCAATTTTTAAAAAAAAATAATATATAATTGTATCAAATAATAGTAATTGAAATTAAAAGTTATATTAAATTTCTAAATTAAGAAAAAGTTAATTGCATAATAATTAAAACGAAGTAAAATTATCTTACAAGATAACTTCACTTGATAACAGTGGTCTAACATATCTTGATGTTGTTTTTTATGCATTTTTTTAAGCACATGGTTTTCTTCTAATTTATGATAGAGCTTTGTTTCAATTTTTTAGTTATTAATATATAATTTGATTAAATAATAATTAAAACCAACGTTTTCATTAAAATCTCAAAGAATTCAAATTTAATTGCATAATAAGGGCTCCTACTCAATGTCAGAATGAAAAAAAAAAAATCCCTGACTTTTAAAGGTATATCAGGTAAATATCAAAGAAAATCCATACCATATTTTATCTATACAACACAATTTTTCATCAAAAACTTTGATTTTTTTTTTTTTTTTTACTTGTTATGCCGAACATTAGATTTCATGAGCAAAAATATATAATAAAATGAGAAGGGAAATATAGAAGTATTAAGTATTTCACTAAAAAGTGGAATTTTATAAAATAATTATAGTAGATGTTAGAATTATTTGACTCGAATCTCAATTTCCTGACAATTCCTGTTCTTCCTGCCTGCCCCCTAGAAGCTCTGATAATACTTCAAAATAGTAGCATTTATTACTTCAGCCATATAGTGAAAATTTAGAGGGAAAAAACTCATTTGAAAAACTAAATTACACATGACATAAAATTAATTATTAGATGTGACAACAATTTTTTAATGCATTTTTTCAGCACATAGTTTCAATTTTATAACTACAGTTTCTTTCTCCCTTTCAGCATTTTCAATGACCTTATAAAATTGAAAAAGACATTTGTAAATCTCAGAAAAGAAAATTAGATAATATATTTTAAAAGCAAAATACATAATTTTTTTTTAGCTAAACACATTTTTCTGAATTTTTTTTTACAAAACACATAAACTCCTCATAATAATATTCTGAAATTTATGCAATTAAATATAATCGATCACTAACAAATGAATTTTTTGACTGCAGATAACTCTGAACTGCCAGTTAAAAATCACAAATTTCACAATAAAAAATAGTAGTTTCAAATGCCATAATATAAATATGTCAAATAAATTTTATTAAAAAAATAATGCTAATAAAAAAAAATTTAAATACATAGTTTTTTTTTTTTAAAAAAAAAAACTTTACGTACTGGAACTCCTTGTAAAGAATAATTTGAGACAGATTTTTTTACACAACCTTCCTTCATTTTAAAAGAGTGTAGAGAATTATTTCCAATCCAAGGCTCCAGCACACCATACATATTGTAATTGATACCTGCAAAGGAAAAAAAATAGTGGTTGTTACATGTACTTTGTACATAATTTCTGTACTTTGTTTAATAAAGAGGCTTTAAAATGTGAATGTTATTTCAATGTGCATAGCTGCCAACGTGGATAGGAAAAAATCCAGTAGATTTTACGAAATATAAATTTCATGATAATGGTTGCGAAATATACTAAACATTTTACACATAGGGATTTTTATAGTCATCAAAATAGAAAAATTGCAATATTTTCCAGTTATTATTTCACATTAAATGATCTTGAAATGTTATGTATTACGTTTATTCATAATTTTGAATAGTAATAGGCATTCAATTTAATGAAGATAGTTAACTGAATTTTATAAATGAAGCTTGCTTTATTATGTATTAGTGACACTTATTTAAATATTCAAGGAAGCAATATTCTAAACAAAAATTCTATTTCAATAGGGATTTTTTTTAGGGAAACTTACTCAATTTTAAGGAATTTACTAAAATGTACAAAAACTAGGAAAACTTTTAGTAAATCAGTAGACCAGGAGAAACTGGCAAAATCCAGTAGAGTTGGCAGCTTTGAATGTGTAAATTTTCAAGGCAGTTTTAAATTTAAAATTCATCATCCCTGGTTTTAAGTTTTACTCATCTATCTACTGTTTATACAAACCGATTGACCGTTTCATTTTAAATAGTTATGCAAAAAGGTATGTTAAACATAAATTAAGAATTCCTCTAACTAAATCCTTAAAATTAAATAAAAAATATATACCTTTATCATCAAAAGCACCTGCTAATTTATTAGCAACATGAGCAGCTAGGATGCCATATTTTACAGCTCTGTACAAATAAAAAAAATAAAGATTAGAGTAGAATTTTTTTGTTTTTATAATAAATTAATAAAAATATTTATGAATGTATTTAAAGATTAAAAGTAGAAAAATTTCTTACAATGGGGATTCAACATCAAACAATGGTTCATCAAAAAGACCAGCAGGTACAACTAAAGAGGAAATAAAGATTTTATAGAACTGAAATTAAAACTTGAATAGCAGATAATCAAATTTTACAAATAAACAAAACAACACTTTCATAGACAATGGTTAAAAATTACAAATAAATACATACCTAGTTGGTTTCCAACGTATTTGTAATCAACAGATACATCATGTGGATAAATTGTCCAACTGTGAGAGAAATAAGAAATTAAATTACTTTTTTAAAAGACATAAATAAAGTACAAACATTTTTGTCAAAAATATGACATGAATTTGTAACAGTTCAAAAGCGATCACATAATAAAATAATTCACGACTCTTTTTTCTTTCCAAATAAGCCATTACTATTTTAAGAAATCAGAAGGGAAAAAAATTCATTGATTGGATTAGGAAAAAAATAGGAACAGCAAATATCGAATGAAAACCGTAGTCAGGCAACAATAAGCAACTGCGACCTCAGACCTAAAACAAGTGAAGCAAAGTACTTTAACTCTTTGATGTTTACAGAATTACGGTTGTTATAAGTTAAAAACAATTATTTTTTGCATTTCTGATGATTTGAAACATTGCCTGATGATTTGTAACATAGTGTTGCTAGACTAACTACACTGTGCCAGAAAGGGATAAAACAACTACATAATCCTATTACACTAAATAATGCAGTTGTCTATAGAACATTAATAAACTAATGTTTGAAATTCGAAAAGTTTTCTGTTAAATGTTAATTAATATTAGCAGCAAAAGAATTTTCAAATTCCATTCAAGAAATTCTTTAAATGAATTGTGATTAGTCTTAAAACTAAATGAAGAAAAAAAAATTAATTTGCATATTTTGATTCAAATCATTTTGTAGCCTTAAAATCAAATTTATAAATTTGCATATTAATTTACATAACACTTGAAATTAACCTTTTATGTTATTCTTTTTTATGATTTACAAATAAAGTTTATATTTCTTCTAGAGTTTCCTAGTTACACTAGATTTTACACTATATATATTTTCACAGCAGAAAGTATATTTCTTTACACACAAAAATTCACCCACTTTTTTTCAGAGCAAAAAATATAGCGAAAATTAAAAATTATATACAATATAGATTACATAAATATTAGAATATATAATTTACAAATTGTATATTCTTATACATTACATAAATCTTAAAATGCAATACAGGAAAATATAATTTTTCAAAAGTAGTGCAGCTCATTACAAACTATATATCTTAGAACGGTTTTCTTGTACTGTAAAACATTCCTCAGAAGTTCTGCAAAACCTAAGCTCAACTATTTTCTAAGCTGAAAAGTTGCCAATTAATAGCTATATCATTCCATAAATGAACATTTAAATAAATTGTGACCACCAAAATGTGCCTTTTACAATATCATCAGTAAAATTCATTACATATGTGTAGTTGTTTCATTTACAAATTATACGACTCTAATTAAAATCTTTACCTGTAGTCTGTAATTGCTTTGTTCCTCAACATGTCTTGTTGTTTGATATGTAAGAAATAAACACCATTTTTTATGTTTTGGAAGTAATCAGCCTGAACTTGCAGCTAGAATATCAGTAGAAAGAATTAATACTCAATAACATTACAAATATTTTTTAAAAAGAAATAAAATTATACAGAATGTGTACCTCTTGATAATATGAGTCTAAACTTCTATTTCGGGCAAATCCTGGATGACCGGATAATACAGCAAGTGAACGAATCTATGATAAGACGAAACTGAATTAGAAATCTGGAACTATGCATTATTTTATGTGAAAAAGAAACATTGAGTTTTACTTCAGACCTATAAGTTAAATTTACATCACAAGTTATCTAAAAGAAAAAATAATCCGAACATTGGCTTTAGACTTAATCTGGGACTTTGCAAATAGTTCAAGATAAATATATTAAAAAAGTATAGCATGCTTTAAGAATTATAAACCTCTCCCATTACATTTTAAATGCCCGTAATTTTCATAGAATTCACACTAACAAAGTTTATTTCAATTTTCCTTTAATAAAAAGCAAATTTGCACATACTTAGATTTAAGAAAAACGGTTATTCATCATTGAAATTTCTTTAACTTATAAAATCAATTATTGATAAATTTTTGAATATGAATGGAAAAAAAATTTCCGAACTATTTTTGGATTTTATATTTTAGTACAAATATAATTCCAATAATATATCAGATTTTATTTAGTAATTAGAATGTTTTTTATAATTAAAAGTATCAATATATTTTTGTTTGTAATTAAAGAATCAGAAAAAATATACATATAAGAGACCACAGTGGCCCATCTGCATCAAAATGTTAAAGAAAAATGGCTCTATGATTCTCCGCTGTATGATTCTTCACTGTAGGATTAATATAATTGTTACCTTTGATTCAGCAGACTCATGAGCATTGTCACCACTAAGCCATGGAAGACTTCCTCCAACTGAATTAAGGGCACCAATCAATTTATGTAAATAAACATGAATCTGAAATTAAAAAAAAAGTATGGTTAGTATCTAGATTTATTTTTAGTCAACAAACATGGTATAATATTTTAACACTTAGCTTGTTATAGTTAGCACTTGGCTCTGCCTTCATCACGTGGTATTCGACGATACTATTTCACTATTTTTGGGAGAAGGATGCAAACAATCCTGAACAAGGTTGTTATTTGATGATCGTATGATAAAAATATTCATTTTGCAATCTGTATGTGCATTTTTTTAACATTAAATATTTCATAAATTTGATGATATTTCTCTCTTTTGTGTGAATAGTTTGTCCTTTTTGAGACATTTTGCTGTAATATATTTAATTAGCTAGAGTAACAAAAGGTATAATAGCAGGAGATAAAGCGAAGTAAGTGACTGAAGAATTTGCTGTTTGCGTTTGGCGCATTAAGGATTCTCTCAATTTCAAAGGTTGAGACGTTTGTCCTCTCACTAACACGCTAAAATTAATTCTTCGTCGAGTAGGTGGAGCCAAGTGCCAACTCCTGGTGAATGAACTATACATCATTCAGATGGTGAATAAAATTCTGAAAACAAAAAAATATTCTAACAAAATTCTTTTGTTATGGTGTTTAAAAAACTTTTAAGTACAGCTAAGAAAAAAGGAACTAAATCTGACTTCAAGATTATAATTTTACAAAAAAAGATGTAATCATTTTAATTTATAAAAGCTATAACAGTTAGCTTTTCAAGCTTAATCAAATATAAATTTATTCACTTATACTATTATTTATCCCTTTCCTACAAAAACAAAATTTTCAGAATTAAATACAATAATTACTTAAAAGCACTAGTTACAAATATAACTACAATAACCATTAACTGTATATACTGTAATTATACTTCAAATGCTCTACTTTTAATTACTATAGGAGACTTTAATTACCATATCCTATGATATATGAGAAAAAATAGTCATGAGAAAGTATCATAATCATCTGTGTGTCTATTTGCAAAAAAGTAGGAATTCACTAAGCATTACTCTTAAAAATAAAAGAGTATTTATCTTAAAAGCAAATGTTTTGGTTTGTTAAGAATTGATGGAAAAAAAAATTTCTATAAAACCAATGGTTCAGATAAAATAAATTTATATTTTTTTCTATTCAATTGAAAATATCACAAAATAATGGTAGCTTGAAAAAAAGTTTCGTTAAAAAGTTTCTTTTTTTCTTCTTGTTTAAATTTGCCAGCATATTAATAGTAGCTACTTAATATTTTAACCACATAGAATCCTTAAACAAAATTTAACACCAAAATTTAAAAACAGAGTCTGGAAATACAAACTAGAGACAATTCTAAATAATAAATATATTTCATAGAAAATATATTCGTATGAAATTTAAAGACAATACTGAAAATTGTACAGTGCATTATTAAGAGTTTTACTTTTAATACATCACTGTAGAAAAACTATAATCAACAATTTTAAATATGTGCTTTTATCTATTATAATAAGAGTGCCTTCATTAAAAAAAAATTAAGCATTTGTACTACAAAACTTGAAAAAACATGACAATAATTCATGGTTAACGAACGTCAATGGTTAGCATTGTTAATGGATCGCATGTGCAGTTGAAAATTGTAACATTGTTTCAAAGTACACGATAGAAGCCATTTAAATATTTATAAGCATCTATGAAAACAGGGTGGCTTTGATTTACTTATTTCTGAGAAATACTTCAGCAAGATACTGAGTTTCCTATCAGTGAAAAATCCCTTTTTAATTAAAAAAAATTATTACATTAAAAAAACTTATGTAAGCAGAGGGATTGTTAATTAGTGATCCAAAATTATCAAAAATATGTTTGCAAAATATATAAAAAAAAAGTCGTAACATATTTCACATTCAGTGTTGCATTGGCTTCCCTGAATAAGTTATTAGTAGCATTTAATCTTGGCTTAAACATAGTCTTTATAAATTTGTTTACGAAAATTCCTAATAACAAATAAATTTTTGAATTTACTAATAGTTTAACCCACTGGCGGTTTAGCAAAAGGGCAAGATTGGGAGAATGCTTCTCCCCCATACACTATATCCCTATCTAATAACATGGAAAAACCGGTTTTGCTATGCGGTGAAGACTGCAGGTTAAAATTCAACTTTTTACGTGCAAGAACCGTCAGTGGATTAAAGAATATAATTACTAATATTTTTATGAAATAAAGTAACTTGAATGTAACTATATAATATTAAAAAAAATAGAGAGAGAGAAGCAGGAATGAAAACTTAATCCATACTTTTGGTTCAACTTACCTTGTCATGAACACTTGAGGGGAAATAACGCTGAACATACAATGCGCCAACAGCATGACCTAAATACTGACTGGTGACATCAATACAATATTCCCAGTTATCTTCAAAACTTGAATATGTATCAGTAATACCTAAAATATTAATACAAAAATTAAAATGCAATAAGAACATTTTGTAAGTCTCTAAAGAAATTCTATGCACTACAAAAGATGCCCACTGCTCATCTCCTAAAGGTTGTAGAGAACAATCTCTTCAAAAATTCCTCATTTCAGAAAACAGCAAAAACACATTTAAAATAAAATTCATTTGTTACAAAAATTAAATTTTTTTTAAAAAATTAAGGCAAATGTTTAGTAAAACTTTGTAAATTTCAAAAGACAAAACTGATTTTGTGGGAATATATTCACTTTTAGATTGAAACGGAATATATACTTTGTTTGAGAAATGAGAATGTTAAATTTGTAATCAATATTACAAAAAACTTCATTTTTAATTGGAAAAAAAAAACATTTTAACACACCAATATTAATTACAAAACCACCAATAGATCTCAAGTATTTTTGTAAACAACATTACTATGTTAAATTATGGCACTGATTATAAAAAATAAAAAAAATGAATTTTATGTATAAATACACCTAAAATTATAAAGTTGCATGGATTGAAAATTACAGTTATTGGAAAAACAAGAAAATTTCTCAAATAAAATTCAGATGCTTTTATAAAATTTTAAAGTTTAATTTCTGCTACTCATAAACACATTTTTTATTTTTCATTTTGGATTTGAAATGGATATGAATTTTGGATATGAATTGATGAAAAAAAATTTGGCGAAGAAAATATCATCACCGAGAAAGATTTTAAGCATATATCACTCCCCAAATATTGAAAAATATCCACTTGAAAGATTTTAAAAAAAATTCTCAAAACTATTTTTGAGCTTTAAAACAACAAAAAAGTAGAAAAACATTAAAAAAAGAGTGCATGGAAGTGTGAACTAATCAGATTCTCAATTTTTCAATGCATATTTCATACGAATTTTCATTTCAATGAAAAAGTTTTAAGGACTTATATCTTCACTCTCTGGCATTTAAACCTACTTAACTTTTTTCAATTCTAACTAACAGCAAGTGATTTTAACATTTCAAAGCTCATTCCACTGGCTTCGTGTTACAGAACTCTAATATTATTAATTACAGGCAATTTTTTCAAACAAAACTAAATAAAAATTAACTATAAATAGACATAAAGCTGGAAAAAAAAACAGTATAGGTATATTTTTTAAACGTACCTTCAAAATCTTGTTTAAAGCTATTTACAACAAGCCTGAATTTAGTAGATGAATGAGGAGCAAATGTATGCATAAATCTCCACATATAATAGTTATTTAGAACACTGAAATAGAGAAGAGCATATAATTTGAATATACACAAAAAACTAAGAAAACTAAATCAAAAACATTACTAATAAAATTATAAAAATACTTCGATACCAGGCAGAAGAAATAACCACTTCTGATTATTTAATAATTCCTCTAAATTTTTATGATTATCATTTTGATGATTTATCAGTCATATAATATATAAAGTCAGACATAATAAAGCATATGTAATATTCTTTGTAAAAAAAATTAACATAAACAGTAAAAGCTCCATGTAACAAGTACTATGACAGAAGTGTTATTTGAAGTTTGCTATTAATACATATTAATATGCATTAATACACATTAATAGAATTAAATTTCCAAGTTGCCATCAAAATGCAGAAATAAAATAAGCAAAAATTTTATGTTTATAACCAGACAAAAACTACTACCTTGCTATTATGACAAAATTTGCTTTAGGAAAATATATTTTTCTGCCCTTTAAGTGAGCAATATTATTCAGAAAAGATTCAAATAGAAGAAAGACACTTTAATTAATTTTTGTTTCAATACAGAAACATGAACATTTATAAGGTAATGACATTTTTGCCTTTTATAAAGAATCGAGATACAAAATTCAATTTACAATCTGTAGGGATAAACAATTTACTTTAGATTTGTATTTTAAGTCAAAACAGTTTCACAAAGTAAAAGAAAAGAGAATGTCCACTTAATTTCATTTTTTTTAGTCTTTGTTGCTATTTTAACATTAAACATGTGTTAAATTTAATATGTACATTACTAGCATTAAACATGCGTAAATCAAGTATTAAATATGTGTATTTGCTTATTAAGGAAAAGCTAGCTACAATGACAATTTCACTGTTTATTATGATTTGGGGTTATAAAAGATTTTTAATGTATTTGTTATTTAAATATCAAATTTCAATTTCATATCTTATCTTACAGACTTTGTTTTTTAAGTTTAATTTTTTTTAAATTGTTGAATCTTATGCACTGTTTAAGTTGTAAACTAATAGACTAAACCCATATTAATTGTTTAGGAAACTATATTTTGCAAGAAAAAAATAGGAATTATTTAATAAGAAATATATTTTATTAAAAATCAGTAGAAGACATACAACATATTTACAACAGAAAGATATATTTTGAATATAATTTCATATATTTATGAAATATTACCTTGAATCAGTGGAGGATATAATCTCAGAGATATCTTTAAAATACTTTTCTGATAATACTGCAATTTTTGTGTCAGCTGTAACAACATCAGGAAAATAACTCTGCAATATATCTGTCCAAGAAATCTAAAATAAAATATCCAAGATTGTAGTGTCTCTTCATTTTTAAAATAGAAGAAATATAATTAAAAACAGAGGCTATTAATTCTACATAAATTTACATTAGACAATTAACAATACTTTATGTTTGTTAATTGTCTAATCTAATTGCTTGTTTGTTAATTGTCTTTTGTTTGTTTGTTAATCTTCGAAGTTTAATATCTACTATCAGTCGAAGAAATCGGAAATAAAATTAAAAAACGCCTTTCATGTCTATCTTCCATTTTCATATTAGAAGAAATATTATGAAAAACAGCAGTTATTAAGTCAACATAAATCTAGTTAAAACCAATCAACAATGCCTCAGATTTTAATAGAAATAATTGCCATTATTGATAACAGATAGTGATTACATAGAAAAAGATCAATTTTGATGGAAATTACAAGTAATCAAAACTTGCAATTATTGTAAAAATCATGATCAATTATTGTTGAAATCATGATAAATTATAATGAATCCTGTCTTATAATTAATAATAATATAAATATATAATCAATATGATATTAAGCCCAATTGCAATTAAACAGATAACTTATCATTAAAATTTAAAATACTAAAATTTATGTTAAAAATATTTAATTTGGCTTAAAATGAAATGTTAGTAATGAATCTAATAAATTGTTATACGTGGCTCATTATGCGGTTAAACAACAATTGTAATATTAAACTTTTAACCAATTTTTACTCAACTTTACATTACTTACACTAGAAGACAATCGATCAAGCTCTTGAACAGTAAGAATAGAATATAAATCCTTAGTATTCCGTAATGTGTCAGGTCTTGGGGTAATCTGTGAAAATTGTAAGTTATTATTCCTAATGTTAAAATAAAAATGCATATTTTGATCAGAAATACAATAAATATATAACACAAGAGAATAAAAATTATAAAATCTTTTAAAATATATTCATTCATTATAGAAAAGACATTCATTTAAAAATAAACTTAGTTTAAAATTTAAAAAAAAAAAAAAAAAAAACCATTAGACATAAAAAGTTTGTATATAAGTTTTTTTTAATAATAAAAAACCATTTTAAATTCAATAATGTATAAATTATTTTTCTAAGAATTAAAAATAAAAGAAATAGTGTAGTATTTTTATTGCTCAAAGAATTCGCACAAACATGAGACTATATTCATCAGTCTTCATAAGTATTTTTAGAATTGTTAAAAAATATCTTCATTAGAAAATACACTACAAAATAGAGATCAAAATTGAATTTTAGACGAAAATTTTAAAATGTAACAAATCTTAACCAATATCAATAATAAATATGGAATTAAAACCATCAAAATTTGTTTAGTTTGAAATGAAACTTAAAGGAGTTCATTCTTAATAATTTTAATTGAGTAAAATAATTATAAGGATGATTTCAATTCTCTCCTTATACTGCTATTGATGTTACTGTTATTGGATGATTTTAATTTTTTCCATAGATTATAAGGATATAATTATAAGGATTATTTTAAATCTCTCCTTATTATACTGATCCTGATGATACTGTTATTGATAATAATTTATCAAATTTGAAAAATGTAATTGTTTGTTTTTTCGTAAAATGTAAATAATAAACTCTTAACATGTAAATTTTAATGAGTTTTTTAAATTTTTGAAGGCAAGATTTGCGATATTATATCTGTTGAGGGTGATATTAAAATACATGTGAAGTGACAATCCTGAGTTAGTGAAAATTAATAAAACTTTGAAAGTTGTGAAACAAATTATGTCAGAAGACAAAATCAGTCTAAAGAAAAATGCCTAAATCTCCATAAATATAAATCATAATTTTACAAAAATACAACTGAATATTATACAGGATATGTTACATATTAGGCAGATTTGAACAGTAGGAGACAATTTCGCACAAATAGAGAAAAATTTTCTCAACTCTAACTCTAAATAGTTAAATGTTAAGACCTATAGATTAAAGGAAAAATAGTTCGAATTTAAGAAAATTATTTTGGACAAATATTTATAATTATATGAACAAAAACATTATTAGACTGAATATGAGGATAATTATTAAAATTATTATAGCTCATCACAAAATTCTCATAATTAATTGAACATATTTGAGCTTAAAAATTGATTGTACCTTTTAAAAAGAAAAAAGTAAATAATTGAAACTACTGAAAAATCATTATTCAGAAAGAATAATTAGTAAATGATCTTTTCATAAATTTCAACATCAAATTTATTTAGCAAAGTAATTGATAATGTAATTGCAAAGATAATGCAAATGAATTAAGTAAATTATTTGTAATAGTGCCCTAGTTCAAAAATTCCCCTATGAATCTTCTTGTAGTAAAATGTGTCATAGATGTGTGGGTGTATGTTTTAAATTGAGATATTTAACTTTCTTACAACAGTGTTGCATTATTTCAATATTTGGTATCAATATACTTAAAATTTTATTTTGTCAGTTTTTATATTATTGTATAAAATGTAGTTTCAAATAAATTACTTTTAGACCTAATGATAGATAAAATTAAAATAGTTTGAAATTAACATTTATCAAATAATAATATCAACACTTCACATGGATTTGGTAAAAAGTTTTTTTAATAAAAATAAAGTCGGAATTTGAGTTGAGCTCTTGGAAAAGTCTGAAGTTAAACGTTTCAACAACAGACTCCTTAGCGTGTATGTTTTTCAGTTGCTGCCTTAAATTCACTTCTGTTTTAAAAAAATGTGAGCTAAATTCCTTTTTCTTAGATTCTGTTTGAAGTTTTTAGCTTTTGAACGGTGGTGTATAATTTGATTAATATTTTTGAAATAAGTATATTTTTTTTAAATTTTACGATTAGTTTATTATATATAACCTTCGAGAAAGGCCAAAATTACAGTAAGTTTTTTTAAAAATTTTTTTTAAAAAAAAAAGAAATTTTTAAGAGCAGCATTGATAAGCTAAGCCATGCCTATAAGTGTTAAATAAATAGAATTGGATAATCATAGTTGATTTCACACATCATAACATAAAATATTCTTAATTATTATAAATTAAATATGTTCATTAATATGTCAGTTCATTAATATGTAATTAAATATGTTCATTAATATGTCAGTTCATTAATTAAATATGTTTTTATAAGCACCAACTTGGTAAGTAAAAGGCCATCTTATGGTCTAGATATCTTTAGATACCTTTTAAATTTTGATTTGAAATTAATATACAATTGATGCATGTGGAGAATATGTTTAAAAATAACTTTCAAATACGAAAAAAAAAATTAGAATGAATTTAACTAAAATCACTTACTTCAGCAATGCGTTTTTCATAGCTAAAAACTTGCTCTGCAAATTTGGTGGCTTTGTATAGTTCAACATCCATAGCATGAACAATGTTTTTGATAAAGAGTTGATAAGCTTTAACATACTGAAAAATATAATAAACATCAAAGCATTTACTATTACTCATTAAAACATTTTATACATTTATATAAAAACTAAAACTTAAAAAATAAAAAACGAGCAAAATATTGATATAAAAATTTAATTGCCCAGTTCGCATTCAAATATATGAATGTCGTATAATAAATCTGTTTCAAAAAAAATTCTTCCTTTAATATGGTACATACATAGTGGCCAAGATAAAAGAGGGCCAGTGTACGATATGGCTAGAGTTCACTTTTATCTTGACCACTCTGTATTTTATGGTATTTCTGATTTAATATTTATATGCCTGACTTGGGTGACAAAGGTAAAAAATAAAAGCCTCAATGGAATTTTTATGTGACCCAGACCGTTAAAGTCACATATTTTAAAGTTAATTCTGAAACAATTCAAGATTTTATTGAAAAAAAATCAAATCAAATTAACGAGAACATGGTTAACAGAATAAATAAAACATGGAAAAATGTTTGTAAAAAGCTTCCTGGTGATTCTATATACATTATAAAGTTGATTTTTCCCAATACACTAAAAAGCCTTATTTTAACCTGTTCAACTTTTCTATTGTATTGTTTTAAGCTAAAGGTTTGGATTGCACAACAATAGTTTTTAATTTCTATGAATGCAAGTTAATTGAACTAGTGATTAGTTTAAAAAAATACCTGGATGCATAAAATTGTTAATAAATTAATATCAACAATTCACTTTCATCCACCTATAATTCAATACACTTGTTATATCAAAAAGCATTGTAAAAAATATGAAATATTGTTAAAGTTTGCATCCTATTTCCTCAAATTTCAAACTAAACTATGCTTATAAGCCTAAGGCAAAAGAAGCACAATATATATGTAGTGCATAGTTTTCATTTCTAAAAAGTTGAAAAAAATTAACTATCAAATAAGGGAAATAAAATTAAGAAAACAAAATTATTCCAATAAACAGATCTCCAAATGTATCCTTTATTTAAATTTGAAGCATATGTTGGAATCTTTTAACCAACAGATGAAATATTTCAGGAATTTAGAAAATAAAATGATATAATACATTAACATTTTATATTTTTCCCAGGAGTATTAAATAAAATTACATGAAACAGCTTTATAATATAAATCATATGAGTAATCACAGTTGCATGATCTTCATGACTAAGACTTCTTACTAAGGAAAACTGCCACTCACAAACTTTTATTATTATTATTTAGATGATTTCACTGGACATATTGATGAATATAATATTCAAGTTATTTCGTTTATACTTAAACAGTATTCATCAGAAATGTTCATGAACATGATAAAATTAGCCTTTAAGGACAAGACAGAAATCATCCAAATAATTTTCAAACTTTATTTTCATGCCAAACAGAAAATTCTTAAATAATTCCAGCAACGAATTTACAGGTTGTGTTTTATGTTGAGAATTTCTTGGAATTGTGAGTTTAGATGAATGCGCAATCTCAGTCTAGTAAAAAAAATACAGTAAAACGGAAAATAATGTCAAATTATGCAAGTAATGAGTCTTAAATGAAAATAAAATACAAATTCCGATCACTGATTCGTTACCTGCTATCTCTATAAAGAAAGAAACATATTTACTTATTGCATCATGAACACTAGTAATAGTTTCTTTCTGTAATACAGCAGAAACAGTTTTTTAATATATTTATAAATTTTTTTCGTGTAAAGAACTTATCAATTGAAGTAGCCTTGAAATAAATAGCACATTCAAACCCAGTGCCTTAAAATTCATGAAAATAGCTTTGTTTGGCATCATGATTACAATACACAAAAATAAATAAAAAGAATAAAAAAAAGATATAAGAACAAGTCTGTACATAAAAATAGAGTAAATTGTTGTGTATCTTTAAATAATAATTTCAAGACATTAATATAATAACAATACGACAAAAACAAAACAATTTCTTTAAAATAAATATAAGGCAAAAATCGAAAGTCATTAAACAATCTCAATGAAAATTATCATAACAACACAAAATTACACAATATTGCTAAAATTAACAGCATTCAGGAAAATTTAAGAAATCGGTAGTAATATGTGTTTAAAAAATATTTGAAAACTCATCTCTTTATCTTTCCAATTAAAAAAAAATAATCCGTTTTGAGAATTTAATTGGTAAGTTAAAGCAATGAGTTACTCCTCGTTTTAGCCTTCGTGATTTGTGGAATATTCATTTAGATACTTTACTACCAAATCTTTTAGTTTTCCCACAACGCTGGTTAGCCTAAATGTTATTTAAAAGTGCATAATATTTACCGGTTCATCATAAGTTTCATAATATCGGGGACTCGGTAAGCCCAGACCAGCTGGAACAAGCTAGAAAAGAAAAGAAAAATACTGAACAAACAATTTAGATAAAAAGATAACATTCTTAAATGAGCTCAATAGCTCATAACAGTCAGAAAGTATTTTATTTCAATATATGAGTCCACAACCTAACTACTTGTACAAAATTAAGCACGATTTGTTAATCAGAAATCTAAACGTGAAGCATTACGTTTAGAATCGTGTAAGAAAATCAGTTGAAACTGAACTATACAGCGAAGCAGAGTAACGAATTCAAAAATACAAGACCACCATAAAAATAGAGCATGTCACGATCATGCGTGCGATATTAGCCAGGTAAGTAAAAGAAAATACGAAAAATGAAAGCTGCAATTTTTAATCCATTTGTGCCTAACATTCTTTAAAAAAAATAAAAGAAAAAACGATAGAAATAGTGTTAACAAAACTACCACTATGCATTAAAAAGAAAAAAATACCTATATTTGGATTTGACGATCAAACTTGTTATTCAAATTCAGATTTCTTTACAGTGTACAGGCTTGCCAATGCTTAAGCTTGTTGTAAAATACATTTCCTAGAGTGATAGATAATTTATAACCAAAGCTTTCAGAATTTTTAGTAATTTAGCCAAAATTTTAAAAGCTTCACCAAAAATAGGGTAGGGATGGAAAAAAAATTGCGTTGGATATGAACTTTTAAATCACTTATATGTGATGGTGCAAAATATTAGTATAAATAAATAAAAAATAATACATTAAAACATTTGCATAGCTACCACTAGAATAAATTTTTACCAAACTATAAATTATTTGCAAGCATATATTTATCCTTCACAATTTGAGGTTTTACTTTAAGCATGATGATAATGAAATTTCTACTAATTCTTAGATTTAAAGGCAAATCTTAAAAACTGCATTCCACTTTAATATTACAAATATATTTATAAAACTTACAATACAATAAAAATTAGTAAAAAGTAATTATTAAACATGTAGAAAAAGTTTAATAAAAATTTTATTGCTTTCCTCGATTTATTTTTATTATTATTAAAGTTTATTTTTTTCCTTTTTTATCTAACCGTGTAGGTTAAGTTATTAAAGCATTTGGGGGTCAACCTTGTGTTCAAGTAAGGTATAAGCAACTCCATTTATTTTGTTTTTGTCTTTCCTGAAAATAACATTAAGAAAAATAAGCCTAATTAATTTTGTTATTTGTTTATTTTAATTTCAATATTTGACATACATTTTAATAACTCACGACATACATTTCAAGCATATAAATACATACATTTCTTTTGTTCATAAATTTGAATCTTGTATTTGCATGCATTTTGTTTTATTATAAAAGCAATTTTTAACAAATTTGTCAACAATTTTTAACAAATTAAAAAAGTTGTTAAAGATTAAGATTGTAATGTCTTGTTGTGATTTATATTTAATAACATTTAAATTAAAATAATATTTATAAATTTTAATCATAAACTAAAGCTCATAAAGTTTCTTTAAAAAAAAATACTTAAAAGAAATCCAATTCAAATGAAAAAAAAAATCTGTTTTAAATAAAATAAATCAGATTTTATTTCTTATTTTTTTAAACTAATTACAAAAAAAAAAAAAAAAAAAAAAAAAAAAAAAAACACGCATGAAACCTGCTTATAGGCACTTTTCACATTAATTCTTAAAATGTGATATTTTGTTGGAAATTTGAAGTACTAAAAGAGTTCATTCATTTGAGTACCAGCATGAGGCAAAGGCACTTTTAGAAAGCATAGGCATTCTATTATGCATCCCATAACAATTGACAATAACGGCCCTATTCGAAGATAACCACTTTCTTTTCTATTCCATAAGGGATCGTTATTATGTTCAGTAATTGCAATTAATAAGATTTTCATAAAACAAAAATCAAACAGTTAATGAATCTCCACTTCGTAAGTGACTAACTCATTAAATAACCAAGGTGCACATCGACCAAATAAATAACTTTTCAACTAAGTAATATTAAAGCACTCTAAATGATAACTAAACGAATAATATGTTTGTTAGTTTTAAATTAAATCTTCCAATCACGTTAAAACAATTTCACGCTACAATCTCGTTTCAAAATTTTACGTGGAAATTCTAAGCAAAATTTAACATTATGTGGTGGGCTTTAACCCTTTCGCGCCGACTGTCACAAATACGTGCCAGCAGAAAGCCGTATCAATCAAGGTAAAAAGATAAAACTGGTAATCAAAGTAAATCTTTAGCAGTTTATTTGTGGGCGGAGTTATAATTGTTTGATTTATTTAATTCACCATTACTTTGTTCAAAATAAAACTATTTAGTTATACTTTGAATTGACATTGATTATATCTATGATTAAACTAACAATAGTTAATGTAAAAGCAAAGTAAGTCTGTCAAATTAGCAACGACTACATTTAAGTTACCGTTTTTTATTTAATTACATCCTGATTCTGATTTTGTACGAATGCTTCTCAGAATCACCCGTCCCCAAGGGGTTAAAAAGCAGAGCCGATGTTGCAGCGCCAAAATTCCTACTTATGAGTTTAATACATTTTAATTTTAAAAGCGAACTTTTTCAATAAACATTTCTATCTGATTTAATTTTCCTTTCCCTTTCATTTTTAAAACATGTTCAAACAAAATAAGCTATTAAAGCGTCGTGGACCGCTCAAAAAATAAATAAATAAAGGTTGATTCCAAATATGAATTAATAATTATAAACATTAATAAACATGGGCGATAAACAGGAGAAAAAACAGCAATTAAAACATATCCGCATAAATTCTTTTACACGTGCAACGACAAAAACAGAGATGTAAATAAACAAAACAAGTGAAAATCTCGCCGGGTCAAATGTATACAATAAGAAGATTTTACTCATTTTTGGCGTGCTTGGTTTACTGCCCTGAGGAAAGGTAGAGGCAGGTCCATTGACACCTGTTTTTGTCCCGCGTTGTCCACAAATTCGAAAGTATACTTCCTGTTTTCTGCCGCCATTACGGGTGGCATAAATCCCAGACAACTATTTTTTTTTTTGATCTATTGAAGGGCGTAACTTTGGTATGAAAGACATTTGAATGAGTAATATCACAACAGGATTCTAACTCACCTGAAATTCCATACTTGTGTTCATGAAGTTCTCGGGGAAATACAGTGATAAGCCACGTTTTTTCCCAAGTTAATATATTTACATTAAACTATCCAAATAAGTATTTTCTAAATCTCTCTAATTTTTCAGAAGAATATGCGTAGATTTATTGTTTCTTGCTTACATTAAAAAACGTGTTTTTTGAAGTTTATTATAACATAAAATTCTATTAAATTACTTGTTAACTATAGCAATTATCATCATTATAGCAATTATCATCATTCTGATTATCTGTAATATTTTTAATGCGTTACTTATTCTACACAAAATGAATTGCCTACCTGTTGGTAAGGTAAGGTGTAAGGCAACATTAATAATGTTAATATATGTATTATACATTATACGCAACTGCAATAATATGAAACTGCGAAAAATAACTGCGTTATAACTTAAAATGCATTGTTATTATTTATAATATTTTCAATGATTATTGTATATGTAATTATTTTAATAAAATGTTTAACTAAAACTAATAAAAAAAATTATGATTATATTACAAAAATAAAGAAATAAAAAATAACGAATTTCAGCCAGGTTTAATTTAAAAGCCGGTTTATTTCAGTTAGGAAGATGAAACAAAATTTTAAAAGACTGTAGAATAAAATTTATGCGTTAGCGTGTTCTCTCAGTGAAGATTACTTTTTTTCCTCCTTATGTTGATTAGAGATAAATATCAGAAAATTGAATAAAAAAGAAGCTGTTTAAAATATAAATTCAGATTGTCTTTTTTAATAGTGGAATTTATTTTAATTAATTAGTTAATAATTCTGTTAGATCATTCAAATATTGCGTAAGAACTAACGACAAGGACTTTGCGATTTGTATATTTTTGTTGACAAGGGTGAAGAAGGGTCAATAATTACGTAAGACATTAAAATCGCCTTATTTTCAACTTTTTTTTTTAAAAAAAAGTAAAAATAAAAAACATCTTAGAAAAATTACCCGTGGAAAAATTTCAAATGTAAAATGCAAGTTGCATTTTGAAAAGAAAAAACTAGAAATAGTATTTTTTCGAACAGTTTCAGACATCAACAGAAAGAACCATTTGAATGCAAGAGATTGAAAAAGAATATTTAATTCAAAATTTTAAAAAAATAAATTAAAACGTAAACTTTCTTAAATACAAAGTTATACCTTTTTATTTTAATTTGATCCTAAAACTAGATTACTACAATAAAAGTCAAAGTTAACCCTTTAACAGGCCCTTTACTTCTAGTAAAGGCAAATTAAAGTAGTTTTGGAATTGTAATTGTTTTAAGAACAGTAATTGATATATATAAAAAAAAAACTCATTTAGTTTATAAAAATGCCATTTTTTTGGTGGTGAATATATTTAACATGACATATTAGGAACTTACTGACTTTTATTTTTCTTTATTTATAAAATAAATTCCTTAAATGCTACAAACTTCAAAAGGAATTATGCATATATAACTTTTATACGTTTTTTAAAAGTGACAAATGGTTACCAATTTTATTCAAACTCACTTCAAGAAAGATGAAGTTATCGAAAAATGGAAACCTAAATTAAAAGTGGTAAAACGTGGTGGTAAGTATACTTACCATGGCCTTCAAAAGGGTTAAAACGAAAACCGGTTAAATTTACACGTTTGGAGTCAGCATCTTATCTAATTCTTGATTTGATTAAGTGAACGCATGAACTGAATATGAATGATGAATTGTGATTTTACTCGAAATGGAAACAAAAAAGAATGAAAGTAAACGTTGAAAATGTTTATCAGAGAAACGTGGTTCTTCATAGTTGAATTTAGTTGATTTTAATCGGGGCAAAATACTAGTACAATTTTTCATAAATGGGACAGTTTGGCTATCAGTTGGAGTGAATGAAAACGTCGATTTCGAAAGGTTTCAGCTAACCCTGGAGTGTTGTGGCATGGTTGATGATTATGTCCTTTTCATCATTTATTCAATAAGTTATTTTTCTTCACATTTTAATAAAATAATTTTAGAAAAATAATGGAAATAATAAACAAATAATAGATATTTAATTAATAGATATAAATAATAGATATTTAGTTTCGAAAACAATGACTGCTAAAAAATGGACCCCTTTTGACCTTCACACGGAACTCCAGGGTTCCACGGAACACCTTATTGGAACCGCTACTCTAGACAAGCTAAGGTAAAATGGAACATTAATTAGATTAGCAATGTTAAATTTCTATTCCCTTTTCGATAAATCTGAAGTATGAATTCATTGAATGTAACTATAAAACAATTTTTGATGCAGTGGTATATTTTAAAATGTTTTGTTATTATTTATGTTTAATAATATTTTAAATAAACATTTAGTTTATATAAATCTGAAGACCTTAAAGAAAATAAAAATCACGAACCCACGTTTTGAATTTAAAAACATGAGCTTGGAAGATAATTTGAAAATGCTGAAGAATAAAAAATGCATGCGTCTGTAAATTCTCTAAGGTGACTGGCGTTAATAATAGCTGTCAGTCAGGCTGACAAAAATAAAATAACCGATAAAAACGCTCTAAAAACGTCTTGCAAACATTTATAAAATACGAATATCGACAGAACGTCATCATACAACGGCGGTGAATTTCAACACATAATAAAATGCTTCCAAAATTTTCCTTGTATTTGTAAGACAATAGCGAAAATTATTCATGAGATCCTTATCTTTTTGTATGTTGGTAAGAGTTGGGTATTTCACTTTTCATCTGCCGGGGTCGCATTTTACAGTAGTTTATATTATAGTTAGTAGTGTATTTACGTTAATGCTAGTAGCAAATTTTGTCTTATAAAATACCATCTTTTCCGGAAAAGTAAATTTTAATAGAAAATTTTAGTCAGGCAGACATTAGCAAATGCAACTATATTCTAAATGAAACAAGATACTTAACACGTTCACGCCGGGGTGACCCACCAGTGGGTCACGCTAGATTTTCTCATCTTGGCAGCTGAGTAAAAACTGGTAAAAATAAATTTCATTTTTTAGTTTTTTTCCGGGAATAATAAAAATCCATAACAACCAATTGTTTTTAACGGATGCAATTTTTATATTGAATTGCTTCTTCGCCGTGATAAATTTCCTTACAGTGAGTAGTTATTGTTGAGAATAGATTAACCCCTCCCTAATATTATCTAATAGTATTGAAATAATTCTTCTACCAGTATTTTTTCTTTTCCCGTACCAGTATTTTCACTTTTCACGGCGTGAACGTGTTAAAGCACTATAGTTTAAAGAACAGTAATTGTTAGTTAAACGTTTAAAAGCTATTAGTTCTACACATCTAGTTGTTTTTTATAACCGTCGTTGAACAGCCGATGCTATTTTTGGGTTTACAACTACTAATTAAAATAAACTACAGCTGAAAATAAACTACTAATTTTTGAAAGTAAAAGGCCCAGAGCCATCTTCGGAGCCGTTAAAAGATTATGTTTGGCGGATATAGCACAATTATGAATTATACAGAAAATTTAAGCAACCAAATATACTTTCAGTTATTAAACCCTTTATAATAAGATGGATGGGTCACATTTATAAAAGATGAAGGTGACCCAGTAAAAAAGCAGACTTTTGGAAAGTTTACCCGAAATCGGAAAAGGGGAAGACGAATACCAGATGGATTGATGCTGTGGAAAAAGATCTTAGGACGCCATACCATGGGAGGAAACTTTTCATTGCAAATTCTTTTTCACCACCTTAAGTAATTTCAAATTGGAAGTATAGAAAAATTGAGTTTAGACAAGCCTAGAGTAAGCCATGAAATTTCATATACAGAAAAGAAATTTTTAAAATATTGAAATGAAAATAAAGTATGAGACGATAATTTAGGACTGCGCGATGGAGAACCCAATAATTTGTTTGCATTTGATATTTTGATTTTTTTTTCTTCTGCAAACAGAAAGTTAATGGCTTACTCTAGGTTTGTCAGAACTAACTTTTTTTTTCCTTCAAATTTTAAATTAGTAATGGAGGTGAACGAGACTTAGCGACGAAAAGTTTCTCCCATGTAATGGTGACCTCTTATAAAGCCATAGGTATCAATACAGACCTACGATCTGATCGAACCTGATGGAAACGATTTGTTGGGGTGGCTCTAGCCTGTACTAGGCTGTTATGCTAATGGAAGAATGTTTCGTTTTTTTTCTTCTTTTTTTGGATAAATATTTTTCTAAATTAATTAATTATACTTTTATCAATACGTTTTTGTAAATCAATGTAAGGTTCCTTTACAAATGGAAACATGTTGTTGTATGTAAACTGATCTTTTTTTTAATGCGTTGTTTTAAATCATAAGCAGTTTCTCATTGCTGAATACTAATTCTGTAACGGCTCTGGCCTATACTAAGACGTTATGCTTATGAAAGAAAAATTATTTTTTTTTATAAATATTTAAAATAATTAATTTATTATTCTTTTATTAATACGTTTTTGTAAATCAATGTAAGTTTCTTTTACAAATGCAAAGACGTTGTTGTATGAAAACAGATCTATTGTTAATGCATTGTTTTAAATCATAAGCAGTTTCTCATTACTGAGGACTATGTTACAGCTCTGGCCTGTACAAAGATGTTAAGCTTATGGAAGAAAAATGGTGTGTTTTTTGTATAAATATTTTTAAATCAATTTATTATTCTTTTATCAAAACTTTTTTGCAAATCAATGTAAGTTTCTTTTACAAATGCAAAGACGTTGTTGTATGTAAACAGATCTATTGTTAATGCGTTGTTTTAAATCATAAGCAGTTTCTCATTACTGAGGACTATGTTACAGCTCTGGCCTGTACAAAGATGTTAAGCTTATGGAAGAAAAATGGTGTGTTTTTTGTATAAATATTTTTAAATCAATTTATTAT
Source organism: Parasteatoda tepidariorum (assembly GCF_043381705.1). Lineage (NCBI taxonomy): Eukaryota > Metazoa > Arthropoda > Arachnida > Araneae > Theridiidae > Parasteatoda > Parasteatoda tepidariorum. The sequence goes on along the minus strand of NC_092213.1, from coordinate 74,534,822 downwards.
TCTTTTATCAAAACTTTTTTGCAAATCAATGTAAGTTTCTTTTACAAATGCAAAGACGTTGTTGTATGTAAACAGATCNTCCTAAGCAGTTTCTCCTTATTGAATACAAACTCTGTTACGGCTCTGACCTGTACTAGGACGCTATGCTGATGGAAGAATGTTTTTTTTTTTTGATAAATACTTTTTTAAATTAATTAATTATACTTTTATCAATACGTTTTTGTAAATCAATGCAAGTTTCTTTTACAAATGCAGACACGTTGTTGTATGCAAACTGATCTTTTGTTAATGCGTTGTTTTAAATCCTAAGCAGTTTCTTGTTAATGCGTTGTTTTAAATCATAAGCAGTTTCTCATTACTGAGGACTATGTTACAGCTCTGGCCTGTACAAAGATGTTAAGCTTATGGAAGAAAAATGGTGTGTTTTTTTAATAAATATTTTTAAATCAATTAAAAAAATAATAAAGCACTCCAATATCTATTTTAAAAAAGAAAAAAAAAGTATACTGTTTTCTTTTTCCGACACAGAACGAGGGGATTTACGATTCCATTTACTTCGCCATAAAGAAATCAAATCAATCAAGCCATCTTAAGAAAAGAGAAGAAGAAAAAAAATAGAGCATGTCATGTTACATTTATCTTGAGAGTAACAAGCTAACAAAACAATAAAAGCACTGTCTAGAAATTTTATTATCCACAATATATTAGATTTTCGATAACAAAGGTCTTGAGAAAAAGAAGTAAAATCCTATAAAATCTCTTCTCTCATCAGAAAAAATAATAGCAATAAAAAAAAGTTGCCGTTAAAAAAATATGTAGAAATAGGAGCAGACGGCCTCCCGAGGCTAGAAATATTCCATAAATCAAATTAGTTTTTATATTCGAAATTTAGGAATCTTTTTATTTTCGTAATCAAGATTTGTTGAATCCTTGAAAAGAGATAGTCAAATTAAAAAGATAGAATGTATTTAACGTAACTTCGAACTTATGAGTATTTTGTACAAAGTTTTATTTTCACAATGAAATTTTTTCTTCTTATTTATTTCATGGGTTTCAAAATTTAATTTCAAATGATTCTGACTACCACTACATGTTAAAAACAGATATTTATAAAAACACTTAAAAATTGAACGAGTAAGTTTATTTTAACCTTATATTTGTGTAACTGCTAAGTCTTGTGAAAATCATACCCAGAAAGATTTTATTATATCTGTAATCGCCAAAATATCTTAATAATCCAAATAAATATATTTAATTTCGAAAATTTTCAATATTAAAAGAAATATCCAATTTTATAGAGGAAAATTATAGCTTCTTTTAACTATTTTTAAAAAAAAAAATACAAGCCCAACTATTTGTAAACCAATTATGCATATAGATGTCTTAATAAATTTATATTTATAAAATTTTCCCAACTAAATTGTTGTTTTACTACCACTTAGTGAAATATTTTTCAACAACCATACAAGTTGGCAGTTTCGAAAGCAATACCGCTGCCAACTTTTTCGCATTTTGAGGAAAATTTTTCAAGTGGCAGGTGTTTAGATTCAATAATATGTTTTTGACAAAAGAGGCATTAACATAATTCCAATGTATACATAAAAAAAAATAGATAACAACTATATCGTTACTCATTATATCGTTAACTCGAAAAAAAAAACTACTAAGTTTCTTCATTATTAAAAGTCGTCGGCAAAACCCAAAACAATAAACTTAGCAATTTAATTGCAAATTAAATATTTTAACATCGAGAGTTTAATATTTCACTTTTATGTATATTCATGCGTAATACATGATGTCATTTATACGATGGCTGACATGCTAAGTCCACAAATATTAGAAATTAAAAATAAGTATCAAATGTATACGTAACTTTTAAAGCTACGACTTTATATTTATAGGTTAGAAAAAGCTATTAGCGGGTCTTTTTTGATGTTTTAAGAGATTTTTTAAATTTTATTTTCTGAGTCCTTAATTAGAACGCAGCATTTGCTTCTAAACATGAAAGTTAAATGTTTAGTAACTATTTATCTCATATTTTGTGGCAATGTACCCATTCTTTTTTTTTGGGGGGGGGGATTTCAGATTGCCCTGCCACTAGTACTTTTTCTTTCAAAGAGTAACAGATTTTTAAATAAAAATTGAAAATTATTTAATTAGAAGAACCTAACATTTCCATTACATTAACATATATTTAATTCGAGAGACTATTGGGATAAAATTAAAATTTTTACTCAGCTACCATTGCAACTTAGAAATTAAAAGAAAAAAATATATATATAGGTTAACTTTTGATTACTATGAAGTTTGCATTCCAATTACCAGAAAGAACCACCCTAAAGATCACAAGTCAAGATGAATGGGAAAAAGGCCGCTAACGGCCCCAGGCGCCCAGATAAATATTGATGATGATGATGATTACTATGAAGTTATTTAAATGTCTTTCATTAGATTGTTTAGCATTGCTGTGTAAAGTTAATTCCTAAGAACAGTTTTGTATTTATTATTTTAACTATCATATTTTTGACTGGAAAAATGTTTTTTTAATAGACAAATATATCTTATATACTGTTTAATAATTTCAAAATGGTTAATATCGATCTCAATATGTTTTTCCAAAATCGCCACGAAATAATGTAATATTATAGGATTACATTATGTAATCGAAGATAATAGTTTGGAAATGATGAGTAATAATTATGACAAGTAAATACTTCAAAAAATGGAGAGAGAAGAAAAAAATATGGGTCAAATCAAATTTTCAATGTTTTTTTCTACCAAAAACTTCATTTTTCATACTTTTTTTTAAATATGAATAAAAATTAAAAAAAACTGCATTTAACCATACATTTCAGATAACTCACTTCTAAAAATTCAATACAATCATAAAAAATTTAATACTAATTAGTTTCTGATGTATATTATTAGAATGAAAGCAATTTATTTGTTCTAGAACAAAATCTAATTTATTAATTTTATCGTAAAGCTTGCATAAGAAAATACAAAATTTTTTCAAGTTACACAAATAACATTATTTCTGAAAAACTGCTAGTTTTTCATAAATTGATTTTAAACATAGTTTACGTCACTGCATTCTGCCAAGATATTCGAAAAAATGTAACATTTATATGACATAAAAAATTTAAGTAATTGTAACGAAAATTTGATTATTAAATATACAATAATAATTTTATATAAATTAAAAAATATTCGTAGGGTTTTACAAGCCTCAAACAACAATGTATTCTTCATAAGAACAGATTCTTTACTTCCCCATCTTAATTAAAGGCGCATTAGTATACTTTTAAAACAAATTGAATGCATTTCAATTCATATATAAAGTTAATTTAACTAAATTATGTAATACTTAAAGCTAAATTGTTAAATTAATTCAACAAATTGAATGCATTTCAATTCATATATAAAGTTAATTTAACTAAATTATGTAATACTAAAGCTGAATTGTTAAATTCATTCATGTTCAATTGTTAGGAGCTCTGTGTTTAAACGATAATAATTTACAATTATTTAACTTTTGAAGTAAAACGTCTTGGTTTAGTACAGTAAATTTAGAAGGAAAAAAAAACCTATCTCGAAAACCGCCCGATTTTTTACGTGGTTTAATCGAAAAGTCCTGGGAGGGTTTTTTAAGGTTATTTGGCGAACATTATTTATAACAAGACCACATTTAAGGAGATACAGAATTTAGCAAACGAAATGGAATTAGTTGTTTTGAGCAAATGCATACCTGCCAACTTACACTCTTTCCGAGAATGTATTTTCAGAGTGGTTGTTGTAAAACAATAAACGAAAAACAATCTGACTCAAAAATATATGTATATTTTAGTGATGGGCAATAACAGGTATTTTCAAATAACAGGTTCCAGCTGTTACGATGCAAAATAATACCTGTTCCAAATACCTGTTCCAAAATAACAGGTCTTAGAAAAAAATCTTCAACTTTTTTATACTTGAAAAATAGTTTAAAATGTCAAGTATTTTTGTAACAGATACATATTTTTCTATTAATTTCACAATATTATTAGGAAAAGTATTTTTTGTTTCTATGGGTAAGGTTTTTTCTAATTAATTTTTAAACTATATGAAAGCAATTATATATTAATTTCTCTTGTATTCTCTATTGTTAAGTGTTTTTCAATAATAAAAAAAGCAATTAATCAAGCTTTTAACACGTCATTTGCCTGATAATGTTTAAAACTTCAGTCAATTTTAGAGAAGATTATGAAGTCCTTTATTTTTATCTGCTACAGATTTTGAAAAAATAATGTTGAGACATTTTTCTGTGAATTCATAAATAACATCTGTATTTCTTAAAGACAAGTGTTATAGCATATTTCAAAAGTGTGTTGTACTTCTTCAATTCAGTATCGTTTTTTTCTTCAGTAAAATATTTACTTTTATGAATTAAACTGAGGTTTACTGGGGCTTTTTTTATCATTCAAAGTATTAGTTTTGAGTTTTCGTTATATTTATTTCATCAAATTTTCAGAAAACATCGTTTGACTCACAAAAAATTTACTCACAAAAAAGTACACATTTTCTTTTTAATGCTCAAAC
>NC_092213.1:74468702-74529734 GCF_043381705.1 Parasteatoda tepidariorum | reverse complement strand
GAGGCATTAACATAATTTCAATGTGTATAGAAAAAAAAAAAAAGAGATAAAAATGAAATCGTTACTCGTTAACTTGAAAAAAAAAACTACTAAGTTTCTTCAGAATTAAAAGTCGTCGGCAAAACGCAAAACAATTAACTTAGCTATTTAATTGCAATCTATATATTTTAACATTGGCAGTTCAATATTTCACTTTTATGTGTATTCATGTGTAATGCATGTCACTGATACGATTGCTGACACGCTAAGTCCCCAAATATTTTTTAAAAAAATTAAAAAATAAGTATCAAATGTATATTTAACTTTTAAGCTACCGCTTTAGATTTATAAAGTTAGAAAAAGCTATTAACTTTGGATTAAATTACAGTGGATTAATATGTTATATTATAGTTGATATATTAAATGCGATTATAAATAAGCTGTTATAATAAGACAATTTGTTGCAAAAGAAGAAAACGAAACAGGACTGTTCACAGTGAATTAAACTTTACATGTTGACACGGATAACATCAGTATCGTTTATTTATGAGTCAAATCAAATTTTCAATGTTTTTTTTCCACCAAAAACTTCATTTTCCAAACTTTTTTTTTTAAATATGAATAAAAATTTTGAAACTCAATTTCAGCTTTTAACTATACATTTCAGATAACTCACTTCTAAAAATTCAATACAATCATAAAAATTATTAATACTAATTATGAATACTAATTAGTTTCCGGTGTATATTATTAAAATAAAAGCAATTTATTTGTTCTACAATAAAATCTAATTTATAAATTTTATTGTGAAGTTTGCATAAGAAAATACAAAATTTTTCCAAGTTACACAAATAATATTATTTCTGAAAAACTGCTAGTTTTCCATAAATTGATTTTAAACATAGTTTTAATCACTGCATTCTGACAAGATATTCGAAAAATTTATATTACATCAAAAGTTAAGTAATTGTAACGAAAATTTGATTATTAAATATATAATAATAATTTTACATAAATTAAAAAAATATTCGTAGGGTTCTATAAGCCTCAAACAACAATGTATTCTTCATAAGAACAGATACTTTACTTTTCCATCTTATTTAAGGGTGCATTAGTATACTTTTGAAACAAATTGAATGCATTTCAAATCATATATAAAGTTAAATAAACTAAATTATGTAATACTTAAAGCTAAATTATTAAATTAATTCAACAAATTGAACTCATTTCAATTCATATATAAAGTTAATTTAACTAAATTATAAATAAGACATAAATTCTTAATAATTAAAAATATTTAAAAATAAAATATATGAATGTGTGTTTGCAGAAGTTCTTCATCAGGGGACACACTGCCTGCAAACACACAGAAGCCTTTCTGTTGTTAGTGGATTTAACTAAAACTAACAGTGCCCCAAGGCCCCTTAATGAAAAGACAAGAAAAGACTTTTACCACAAATAAATATCATTATAAATTTGAAAAAGAATCATACCTAAAAGGTATGAATTTTCTGTGTTCATTTTTCCTCTTAGTTATCATTATTGACCAAGAAAAATTGTATTGATTTTGTGATTGGATTTAACTAAATTATGTAATACTTAAAGCTAAATTGTTAAATTCATTCATCTTCAGTTGTTAGGAACTCTTTGTTTAAATGATAATAATTTACAATTACTTAATTTTTGAAGTAAATTTTTTTGGCTTAGTACAGTACATTTAGAAGAAAAAAAACCTATCTCGAAAACTCCCCCGGGTTTTTTAAGTGGTTTAACCGAAAAGTCTTGGGAAAGTTTCTTAAGGCGAACATTACTTACAACAAGCCCACATTTAAGGAGATACAGAATTTAGCAAACGAAATGGAATTAGCTTTTTTAAGCAATGTTATAAATGTATTAGGATGTTCTCTTTTTACCAGCAACTTTTTTTCCCTCATTTTTTATGATTAAACTAGGATAACATTTTTTGAAGCATTAAATATTACCAGGTTAATAATAATAAAAAAAATTAGTGAAATAAATAAAACAGCATTTCATAATAATAATTGTATAAAATCTATTCAGCAAAGTTGTTACGGCAACGAAAAATGCAAAGAAACAAAATTCAATATCTTAAGAAAATAAATAGATATTAAAAACTTTTTATAGTACATTTTAGTTTACCATAGTAAGTGAATTCAAAAAATTTTCGCATATGAAATATAACTCATAGATGCGAATCTATAATTAAAGAGATAAATAAATAAAAGTTAATTGAGTTTCTACCACTTTTTACAAAAATAGTCGCCTGTGGCATTCCTGATTTTGTCATTGCTGATGAATATGTTTGAGTGCATAAAGTTGGACCATTTTTCAAAGTTATTCACAACAGGTGTAACCGTCAGAGAAAGGGAAATGCCACCCAACTGGACAACACCACCGCCCTTTGTCTCGTTAGCAAAAGATAAGGAAAGAATTTCGTGAGATTTCGAATATCAGCTTACTGAAGTCTCATATAAGAAAAGCTCATTTTCGCCCCTTATCCATACCTGCCAACTTTTAATCTTTTCCAGGATGATTTTCCCTAGTGCATACCTGCCAACTCTCCCGTATTTAAACGGAGATTTTATTTTCATATTTAAAGTGGTAGTAAATATATACTATTTTTTCTTTCATAAATTTAATTTTTAAATGATTTTGATCACCACTATTCTTACAAAAATTAAGCTTATATATTAATATGCGTTACTATCATGGTTGTCAGTTGATGTTTCTTCAAACACAGCGTATTTTTTTGCTTACAATTGAAATTTTAATTCCATTTTACTACCACTGGGAAAAATCGTAATGGAAGGGATCAAAAGTTGGCAGGTATGCTAGTGGTAGTAAAATGGAATTTAAATTACAATTTTTGGCAGAAACAATACGCTGTATTTTGAAAGAGCTTCACGACAGTATTACATATTTATATAAATTCTTAATTTTTTTAAAAATAGTGGTGGTCAAAAAGATTATAAATTAAGTTTATAAATGCAAGGAATATATAGAAAGCATGCATTTTACTACCACTCTAAGTATAGAAATAAAATTTTACGCCAAATGCGTAAAAGTTGGCAGGTATGCTTATCCTTTCTTAAAAGTATGCTTCATACTGAGTTGTTAAAAATGTGAAAAGGAAAAATTTTATCCACAGAAGAAAAAAAAGTGGAAGTTATAAAACTCTTAGATAAAGAAAGAAGAAGAAAAAATTACTTTAGTGTAATTAAAATATGTAAAATCTAGCGATTCACATATGTTGCTTCGTATGCAGAGATGCCAACTTGCTCCGGACACGAAATATATTTTTTAAAGTTTATCAATTGTGATTCTTGGTTTAATAAATTTAATTTACTAGATTTTTATCCTCCACTATTTCTGAATAATTCGTAGGCTTATATAATTCACCGATTCACAGAACTTATATCATGCTACACCTTCCAAAAAGCAAGCAAAAATAGTCAAATATTTGCAAAATTTCCTTGTAGTTTTTAACATATTGAACCAGCTGTAGTAATAATATTAAAATTAAAAGAATTGTTTATAAAATTAAGTTTATAAAAAGAGGTCTACATATGAAAAACTACTATCGGAAAAAAATTGGTAGAACATATGGGCTTATATCCATATTGGTTTATACCAGGGCTGTCCAACTGGCGGCCCGTGGGCCGCATCTGGCCCGCCAGCACATATTGTGCGGCCCGCCAACTTCTTATTCAGGCTGATCGCCCTCAGTTTTCCCATTAAAATGTAAGCAAATTGGTTTATAATCCTTCTGTTCCATTGTTTTATAATTAATAGTTCAATTATTAATTGTTATTGTAAGGGGTTAGCTAAGAGGTTAGGTTAGAGAGGTAAGAGGTTATTGTTCAACTTTTTCAAACTGCGGCCCGCCAGGTGATCTGTGACCGGAATTCTGGCCCGTGGGCTCTTTGCAGTTGGACAGCCCTGGTTTATACCAAGCCGATAGTTCTTTCCTGTATCCACCACTATAACTCAAAGAAATTAATGTAATTCAAAGAAATTAATGTACTTTTACGTCAGATCTAATTATAAACCCTTATAGTATTAATATATTAAGGTAGATGGAGCTCCTTTATTTCTAAAAAAAGTTAATCCTAGGAATGAACCACTCGTGCTACCACTTTTTTCTTTTTTTTGCAATAAAGTAACCGTCTTTTTTAAAAGTACGCTTGACACAAATGGGCCATACATTCAAAACCAGAGTTCTTGCAATTAGATAAATATTATCTGCAGTTAATTATATAGTGTTGATTGCATACACAATAATAAAAACATTGAACGATAACAAACACAATATTAAAAAATTACGCTATCACGCTTTAAATTTTTTCAAGGATCACACGTGCCCAGAAACAGTTATTTGATCATACCAAGACTCGAACTGACCTCAAAAAAAGTGGTAACAATACTTTAATAAAAAGTTTTTTTTAACCTATTTTACTAACTTATTTCTATTAGCTTTTAATTTAATATTAAAAATACAAAAATTGCGAATTTGTTACTAAATACGTTAATCTGGAAAAAATAAGTGTAATGGTTTACATGAATTTATGAAAGTACATGTTATATTCTAACATATATTCTTTTTTAACTTAATTATTTATTCTTAATTATTATATTCTTTTTTCTATATTATATTCTTTTATGAGGAAAGTACAATCAGAGTCATGTAAAAATTTGTGAATTTCATATATATAATAAGAAAATATTGACATAATTTTTTTATTAACTAAAATATATGTTTATTGCTGGTAGCACTTGTCACGCATAAAATATAGTAATTAAGTTCAAACCATAAAAGAAAAGGAACATTTAAATAAGATAAATCAAACACAATTGCTCAGTAATCGTTAACATATGAAAACAATAAAGAAAACTTTACAATCCAATTAATTGTTTTAGTGAGCAATAACTATAACACGAGCAATTATCTATAACACGAGCTTGAAAAATCAGGAAACGTTTCCAGCTGATGTATATTTGGCAACTAAATGAGTCTTCTTCCTGTATTAATTTCAGTGGAATTTGGCTGATCAATCAAACCACCAACAAATGACGTCACAGATCCATTAAATGACCTTGAGTATCACTCTTAACGATTAACACCTGTTGTTTTTTCCACGCGCCAATTTCATAATCTGACTCAGATTTATAAATTGATTACCGCTGTAATTTGATATTTAAAGAAAAAAATTTTGATACTATTTATTTGTGTGTTGCATAAATTTGATCGATACAGATAGCATTGAAGAAATTTATCTTCATCGAAATGAGGAAAAATAAACTAACAATCGCAGCTAGATCAGTAAAGAATCATTATTCATTCTATTAAGATAGCGAACAATGAAAGCACACTTAAAAAGAAAAGAAATAAAATACTGTTTTCAGTTACATTACCGCTGGAGGTGAGGAAAAAGAATTTATTAGTGCCTTGCGATATCGGCCTCGAGATTTTCTGTCAAAAAAATAATAATTTCGCCTGATACTTTAACCCCTTGAGGATTCAGAAAAGCATTCGTGCAAAATCAGAATCAAGTTGTAATTAAATAAAAAACGGTAACTTAAATCAGTGGTTCTTAACCTTTTTAAGCCGCGACCCAAATTTGAGAAATATGTTCATGTCGCGACCCAAAAAAAAGTCAAAATTAGGCTGAGTAAGCCTAATTTTGACTTCTTCTAGGAGGTGTTGGTATTACTTATTATTTGGTGTATTACTAACTTTTTTGGTTCGACTTAGCGCGACCCAAGAAATATGCTTCGCGACCCAATTTTGGGTCGCGACCCATAGGTTAAGAACCGCTGACTTAAATGGAGTCGTTACTAATTTGACAGACTTACTTTGCTTTTACTTTAATTATTGTTAGTTTAATCATATATATAATCAATTTTAATTCAAAGTATAACTAAATAGTTTTACTTTGAACAAAGTAATGGTGAATTAAATAAATCAAATAATTATAACTCCGCCCACAAATAAACTGCTAAAGAATTACTTTGATTACCAGTTTTATCTTTTTACCCTGATTGATACGGTTTTATGCTGGCAAAAATTTGTGAAAGTCGGCCCGAAAGGGTTAAATAACTTAAAATATTTTAACGATTAAAAAAAGTATCACTGATGGGTAATATTAGAAATTTAATACAGTAATATATTATCTGAAAATATCGTTATTTTTTTATACATTGGTTAGATTCGCCAGATATTTATCAAAGATAAATAACTTATTTTAAAGCTTATTTTAAGGTAAATATTTATTTTAAAGTTTAAATAACTTATTTTAAAGATTTATTTATGATATTTAATAACTTATATTACTCTTATTAAAGCATCGCTGCTGGGTGATAAGAGAGTTTTAATACTGCAATATATAGCAGGAAATATTATTTTGTGATATTTTTTTCAGATTAATTTAGTTTGATTACTTTTTTTCTTTTCGTCAATATTCAACATTGAAAAGTAAAAATAAAATTGTGTTCTGTTAAGAAATACCATTTTAAGGGAGGGAAAAAAATATCTATTGGTGCTCCGTGTTATTGAAACTTTAAAGTCCTTACATAATTGTCATAAAATATTGATTTATCGTGATAATTTTCCAAAATTAACTAATTCATATTATTTTGAAATTGGAAAATATTTGCGTTACAAAACAAAATTTATTAACTGACAATAATATCGTACTTCATAATTATTGTTATCAAATACTGGCGACATAATCGTATTCGATGTTTAACCGAGTTGATAATGGTCTTGATATTATTTTATACGATAATTACTGACATCTATATTATATATATTACCATATCAATGTGATATTACCATATATGGCAACGTTACTTTTAAAAAGTAACGAGTAAAAGTACAAGTATTTTTAAAAAAAGTAACGAGTAAAAAGTTCTTATTTTAAAAAGTAACGAGTAAAAAGTACAAGTACTAAACAAAAAAAGTAACGATTTAAAAGTACATTTTTAGAAAATCGAAAATTCAAAGTAACCTAAAATTTTATTGAATAATATTCTTATGTCCTTTAATGTTTTTGCAAAATTGTTGTTATTTATTTAATTATTTTTAATTTCGAAAGTTATGGATATTAATTTATTTTTAAATTCGGAAGAATATTACAATATAATTTTATAATCTAATCGTCCTAATATAATTTTAAAATCAAATATAATTTCAATATCAAAATTTTTATGGATTTGCACGAAAAAGAAATTTTATCTATTGACTTTAATTTTTAGTTTATTATTTTTATTTAATTAAATTACCATTGATTTAAAATTGTTTTACTCTTTAGAAACGCGTTTTAAAAACACAAACATAAACAAAGCAAACAGATAGCTTTGTGATCTTTGAGCTAGTAAAAAATAATTGAATGTGTAGTATAAGTTGAAACAGAAGGTATTTAAACACGAAGTTAGCTGTGAATGCATATATATTGCATTCACAGTTTTTTTTTTTTTTTTTTTTTTTTTTTAAGAAAGCTTACCGAGTTTTAGAAAAAAGTAACGATTTCATTCGATATTTCCGTTACAAATACTTTTACTTTTTCCCTAAAAAAGTAACGAAAGTACAAGTAAAAGTACTAAATTTAAAAAGTAACGAAATACAAGTAAAAGTACGTACTTTTTACTTGTACCGGCGGTACAAGTAACGAAAGTAAAAGTACTGCCATGTATGGATATTACCATATTACATAATATTTGCGATGCAGCCGTGATTGCTCAAGGAATAGAGTGTTCGCCTTCCAATGAGGTGAATCGGGTTCGAATCCCAGCGATGGCTGGTCGTCGATACGAATTCCGCATCGATACGAATTCCGACAACAGTACTGACGTAAAATATCCTCAGCGGTAGACGGATCATGGATAACATTAGAGTGACTAACAGTGGGAGGTTTTCGTGGTTTTCCTCTCCATATAACGCAAATACGGGTTAGTCGCATCAAAAAGCCCTCTACGAAGGCAAATTTCTTCCAATGCTTGATTCAGAAGTTTCCTTATCCTCAGGATTGGGTTCAAAATTACAAGCTACGGAACATTAGTAGTCGTAAACCCAAAAAAATTGGGTCGACTGTTCAACGACTGTTATGAAATGAAATACTTGTGATGTTATTACATTTGTTATTCATCGTTTATGATAATGATCTTTATCGTTATCAAATAAGATTATTTCCTTTTCAATAAGTTATATACTTTTTATTCTACTATTCCGTTCAATAAGTTTTAACGTTTTTTTAATGAATATTTTTATTTATATTTATATGATTTTTTTGGAATTTTTCTAACCATTTTTATTTTTACGTCCTTCTTATACACAAGAAGAAACCTAAATAAAAACTCAGGAGCCATGTCATTTGTTTTTAACGTAAGGGCAACCAAGGTGGTTATCGAGTAATTTATTATATACAATATTTATTAAAAAGAATCACACAGTATTAACAGTATTTTACTGAAAAGCCATATAAAAATGAAACTAAAAAAAAATTGGAGCACGAGTGATTTAAGGGTAAATTAAAGTTTCTCAGATTAGGTACTATTTTCACTTCAAAAAGTTATTAGTCAAAGAAACTTGCGAAGAAATTTTGCTTGTTAGAAAGAAAAATCATGAAGTATTAAAAAATAAACACCTTGCAATTAAAGTAATAATTTTTAAAAAAAATTAAGCATTTATAATTTTTTTAAAGTTATTTCTTTAGATGATTGGGGAAAAACAAAGGCGGCAGACACAAAATTTTGAAATTTTTAGAAACCATTAAGGAAAAGTGGTTTACGTATATTACGATTAGAATAATAATTAGAATATTTGTCAATTTTTGACATAAGGCAGCGATTGCATTCACGCACGAAAACTTGTTTAAGTATTTCAACTAAATACAAATTTGCATTGTTATAATTATTTTTTTTTAAAAAAAGGCTGCAGATTTATTAAATTAAACAAGACAAGTAAAATGTGTCACGCATCAGCAAGTGTCAAATTGTTTAATATTATTCACCCATGAATTTATTTCTAAGTTTAAAGATCACTTTAATTTTCCTTTCATCAATAAGTTTTTAAGAAAAGCTACTTATGTCTGATAAGAGGGTAACTTATCTTTATCCTATCTCGATTGTCCAAACAGACAACAATTACATTTGGTGTGCTTATCTAATCGGCACGATACATTGCACATGACGAATTTGGAACATTTAACTTGGCGAACAAAAATTTTGTGAAAAATAAAAAGAAGATTGTTTTAAAACTGAATTCACGCGGAAAGTATCTAAGGCACATATTTTGAAGTTTTATTTCAAAACAAATTATTAACCCACTTCTGTGTAGCGGTAGTCTTGCATTGATGTTTTTAAATGCTCACATAATTAAACAAATTAAGCAAAGTTAAATTGTCATTTCGCTACCCATGTAAAACTGTAGAGTCGTTATGATGCTGTGCGCTGAACTGTCATTGTGAAAAACTGGAGCACACCCTTCAGCTCGACGGGTACTAGCCATAGAGTCTAGCCAGTCTGGGAAGTAAATGCGGCCTGCGCGTAGTGTCTACCACATTCAAAAATTGCCAAAGATAGGCTTTTCAAATTTGGTTTAACATATGCATCTTTATTACTATCTTTCCTAGTTAGGTATTTTCGATGTAGCTAGGCGCCTGCGGCGAAGGATGGTCTTTTTCTCATTCATAACTTTTTAACAAATAGATCATATGTACATATTTTTTTACAATTAATTTGTCGTGGTAGGGTGATTTTTTTTTTAAAATTTAAATTGAAGATTTAATGCTTCAAAACGTTATAATGTTGCTACCACTACGAAAAAATTTTCTCAACGGCCGCACTGGTTGACAGCTATTTAAATATTATTAAATATTAATCAATTTCTTCAGCATGAAATTTTTCCCTTATTTGACCTTTTATAATGCAGGAGATAAAAATCTTAAATCCGCCGAAATAACTTAATTCAAAATAAGTACTTCTAGTTAGATTTTACAACTAAAATTGTGGCCATCAATAAATAATTGCACGTGATCATGATTTCATCTTTTTGCAATTATTAGATTAAAGAATAAATTAGTTATATGTCGAGATCCATATCAAATGTATAAAAAAAAATTTATATTATCATATAAAATTTTTTAAATTTAATCATTAAAATTCAAGACCTATATGAATGAGTAGAAAATTATAAAATAGACTATTTATACAAATATTAATTCAAGTGTTCACTATAGAAACGCAAGTGTCCTTTTCATTTTACCATAAGAAGTGGTAAATTATGAGCTTTGTTATCAAAACTCAAAAATTGTTTGATAAAAAATATTTTAAATAACACATTATACACAGATTATCACCACATGATAAGGCAGCTAAATAACATACTTGATATTGAATAGCTAAGAGTTTTTCCTATAACATTGTCATAATGTTTAAGCATAGAAAGTTATTAAAAATATATACATTTATTTAAACAAGCGATTTTCATGAATTAAGTTATTATTTTTTTTAAAAAAATGCACAATAAAATGTTATTTGCCTTAACATGATTATTAAATCTCTTCATGATTATTTAAATTATTATCTCTTCATGATTATTTAAATTAATGTTATACCGATTAAACAATCGGCCTGAACGGTAGATTATTTAATTGGAATTCAAATAATCATGGTTGTATTTGCTAAGTGAAATTAAAAGAAAGGTAAAAAATAGAATTTGACTCATTGATAACTTAAAGATTCATAATACAAATCTCACAAGTATTGAATAGTTAATTTTATTAGATATGATTAAAAAACAATTAACTTAAATAAATGAATTATGAATGAAACGTTTTGATAAGGCAACTAAATAACTTTTTTGATATTGAATAGCTAAGAATTTTTCCTATAACATTTTCTTAATGCCTAAGCATAGAAAATGTTCAAACACATTTATTTAAACAAGCGATTCTTGTTAATTCAGCTTATTAATTAAAAGCGAATGATTAAAATGTTAATTCCCTTCTCATTTTTTCATGATTATTTGAATTAACGAAAAACCGAT
Organism: Parasteatoda tepidariorum; assembly: GCF_043381705.1. Classification (NCBI taxonomy): domain Eukaryota; kingdom Metazoa; phylum Arthropoda; class Arachnida; order Araneae; family Theridiidae; genus Parasteatoda; species Parasteatoda tepidariorum. The sequence goes on along the minus strand of NC_092213.1, from coordinate 74,518,690 downwards.
TAAATAATCGACCTGCAAAAGCAGATTACTTAAGGATTCATTCATTATACAAATCTCACAATTATTGAATAGTAGTCTTACTTTATAAGATACTTAAAAAATATTAAAAAAAAAACAATTTACTTAAATAAATGAATTGTGAGTAAAAGTTTTATCAAAACGTTTTAAAAATGTAAGCTTTCAGGTTAAGTGAAAATGAAATAATCAAATAGACTTACCTTAATAATATTCCTTGTAGGGTCTGTATCATCAGCTTCAACCAGAACTTTAAAAAATGCAGACACACCATACACCACTTGCAATTTTTTCAACACATCATTCCGCTTCCAGTGACCCCCTGGCGAATCCTTAATGAGCGCCCAACCCCCAATATCATGAATCGTCTGCTTAATCTTCTCAGGTACCCACACTTCGATTTCTTTTAAATCCCTACAGGAGGCATAGAATGTTTTTACCTTGAATTGGGCACTTGTTGGGTCGGAGTCATAAGGCACTAAATCAATGAGGTGTCGAATGCGGCTGTAAACTTTTTCCTTCAACTGATCAGTAATAGAATAAGTACCCTTATTTTTTGGCAAAGGGGTCTTCGTGACCCAGCCATGGCAGCTGAAAGACCAAAAATCGTCACACGGGTCAAAACTAGGTTCTGACCTGGCGACCACGGCGGAAGCGGTACGCAGGCACTCGGGAGTCCGACACTCATTACTCACTGGACACTTATAAGTGCCCAATTGGACAGCTAAAATTATCACAATTAGAAATAATATGAATAAGAATATACACAACAGAAGAACAATAACATGGTGCTTATTCGAAGCAAATTGTTTGGCTCGACCCCTTAACTCGTCGAGTCTCGAAGATTTGGGGGCCATCTCCGAGTCCTTTTCATGGTCGTTGTTTTCCATCCACTTGTCGTTTTCTTTGGGTTCTGTTTTCTCTTCGTCGCCACCCCCTTTACTGTTATGCATTTTCAACAAGAAAAAAACGTTCGATCACAGACGATAATCGTCAAGGACAGCACTGGCGGAAATAATTGCGAGTAAAATCCTTTTATGGTGAAATCGGGTTAATAAATGTGAAGTTACACAGGTAATATCGCAAATGATTTGGTGAAATCCATATTGAGTGAAATTGTAGCAAAATGTGACGCTTTCACATTCGGAGAGGTTTTATTTCGCGGCGTCGTAAATTCAGCGTCACGCTATCCACATGCAACAGGTCGCTTCGATTCCGTAGAACTTTTTTTCTCTCACTAAGGAAATGGGATGTAAAAGCCAGTTGAAGCTTCACCCGAATGACTGCGTGGTTGAGGGTTGCCTGACATTCACTCCAAAAATTGATAGACCAGCTATACTTATCGCTTTTTTGGCGATTAGTTTTTACTGAAAATTTTTTAATGTAGGATTTATTTTCAATAATTTATTTTAATTAATTAGGTTTGATTGATTTGTCTTTATCTTGGAAATTGTTAACTCGTAACAGTACGTATTTATTTGTTTTTATTGCAATTCAATCAAATTTTTTAAAAAAAATTTTGCGAGTTTAATTAGCATTTTTGTGCATCTATATTGATTTCAGCAAATAAAAAAAAAATGCTACTTAGGAAAATTGATTTACAGTTTTTTTACAAAAAAAAAAGATTTAATAATTATTTACTAAGACCATGCTTACAATATATCAAGTAACAGATTTTTAAAGTTTTCGATTATTTAAATGTTTAAAAAATTTTGCTAAAATAATTATTTATTCGTTATNCGAGTTTAATTAGCATTTTTGTGCATCTATATTGATTTCAGCAAATAAAAAAAAAATGCTACTTAGGAAAATTGATTTACAGTTTTTTAAAAAAAAAAAAAGATTTAATAATTATTTACTAAGACCATGCTTACAATATATCAAGCAACAGATTTTTAAAGTTTTCGATTATTTATATGTTTAAAAAATTTTGCTAAAATAATTTTTTATTCAAAATATGACTTAATAATAACTTATAACTTTAAATAACTAAATTTTTATTTTTTAAACTAAAATTTAAAAAAAAAAAAGCAATTTTATAAGTAAATTTATTGATTTTTTAAGCAGAAAAATGCTTATTAATTCGGCTTGAATTTAGCGTTTAATTTGGAATGTAACTAAATTTCAAGAACTGAATGTAATGCTTATTCAAGGCTCATAATATCATTGAAACAAATAATGCGCGATGGTTTCATGTTTATTTCGGAAATAATTTGAAAATTAAATGCATATTAATTTCATTTACTTAAAAAAAGCATTTTTATTAACAGGTTTTTCTATCATTATTAATGTCCTTTACGTTTAAATTTAATTACAAATAAATTTTGAATCCGTTAAAATTAATTTTAAAAATGCTCTAAGCAATAAAAGTCTATTCTCATTTCTTTCAATATTGATCCTAATGTTATGAACGCGGGGATACAATGAAATAGGTTATTATTATACGGATTTTCCTTAAAATGCTATTTCATTATTTAAAATGGTAACAAAGTTTTATTATTTTTTTTCTTCATATTTTTTACATATATAAATATTAATAATACATACATAATATATTAATTTAAAGTAATTTGATTGTATACCTAAATGTTTGACATAGTTTCTATGGCAAACCTAGTAATGCAGAATATGTATAGTTTAAAAAACTATCTTTAAAGTGGTAGCGTGATGACTCGAAGGTTAAAGCATTGAAATGTCTTTGTTAAAAGCTGGGGTTGGATCCCTGTAGTTTTTTTTTTTTTCTCCTTAAATCTTATCGACGCAGAGTATGATATTTATAGAACAGTTTCTTTTTTTAAAATGAAAAAAATGGTTCTACATTCGATTTGCGATTTTTGTATTGGCGTGTATTCGCAGGCTTTTCTAAAAATAAAAAAAAAACAGCGCTTCTTATACTTGTTGGTACGACTACTTCTTCAATTTATGACAATTTTTGCACATGATCTGGGTAAAAAGAATAAAGTGGCACCCAAGCTTTTCGTACTATGTATTTAATATAATTATAGACGGTATAGTAATACTTTGACTTATTTTGCGTTTAACTTATTGCCTTATTTAAAATAAAAATTATGCACTCAGGATTTTTGATATGAGTACAATAACATTTAAGTTATATGTAACATTTAAGTAAGTAACAGTGGTGCCAGCATGTTAGATTTGGGGATAAATTATTCCTAGTGGCAACGAAATATATGTTCTTGCGCATGATACATGTGGGGATTGAACAAAATTACGGAGACAATTCTGTTGTAACTCTACGTAAAAAATCTTTATTTTTGAAGAAGTTAAATTAAATTTTCCAAGTTGAGCTTAAAAAGCTTTCTTTTACAATTTTTTAAAATTTTTTTATAATATCTTAAATGATTCAATTTATAAAACAAGTGGAAATAAAAGTCTTGGAATAGTTAAAATGCATTCTTAAAAAAAAAAGAAGGAAATTTCCTTGAAGAGCTATATAGTTTGTGTTATTTATAAGATGAATTTTCTAAGTTAAAGAAAAAAATTCAAAATAATAATAAGAAGACAATTCTGTTGTAACTCTATGCAAACAATCTTTCTTTTTGCAGAAGTTAAATTAAATTTTACAGTGAATTCAAAAATAATTATAGCAAAGTAATAGTAATCTAAATTAAATTGTGTCTAAGTTGAGCTTGAAAAACATTATTTTACATTTTTTTTAAAAATTGTATAATATCTTAAATGATTTAATTTATAAAACAAGTGGAAATAAAAATCTTGAAATCGTTAAGATGAATTCTTAAAAATAAAAAATTTTCCTCGAGAGCTAGACAATTTGTGTTATTTATAAGAAGTATTTTCTAAGTTAAAGAAAAAAATTCAAAATAATAACAATAATAAATATTTGAAATTTCCCTTTGTGAAGGCGAAACTAGAACGTGGCAAAATAGAAATAGGGAATTTTATTCTATTTAAGAAAACTTCGCTAAATATTTATAAAACTAAATAAAGCTGTTTTTAAATCCACGATTTTCCAGTTTGAAGACCCATTTTCTGCGTAGACATTTAAATTTTTATTCCTTTTCTGCATTCTTAGGTCATTTTTAAGTAAATGCACCTGTTTGACGACTGTTAAGTTTTTCAAAAAAACGTGAGGAAATCTCGCCAATCGAGTGGCGAAAATAAGTTTAAACGAAGCCAAATGCTTAGCTATCTAGAACGCATGCGTCAAAGTTTTTCCTATGCCTGCAGTTGTCAGTCGGGGGTCTGGTTTACCTTCAATAATATATTTTTCTCAGAAGTTATGGCGTTGCAAGGAATTAAGAGTTTCGAAATAAATTATCGTGGTTAAACCATAATTTAATGTTTGCTTAATAAAATTGTTTTGAGTTATGAAATTATTGCTGAATTTCCTTTTGCTTCTCTTGAAGTAGTTTTTATTTATTTTTTAATTTTAGCATATTTTGGGTTTGTTAAATATTATTAAGTTACATTAAATATTATTATCTAACCAACATAAATGATAAATTTTGCCTCGTTTTTTTAAGAAGAAAATAATTAATTTTTTGGGAGATTAAAGACTATTTTTACGTTTTTAAAACAAAAATCCTAGAAATCAGTAATAAAAAGGCGAGCATGTCGATATTAAAGAAAAATTTCACTATCGACATGTACAGTAATTATTCATTTATGAATAAATCGATTCTAAACAGTATAACCTACTTGCAATTTTTAAAATATAAAACATATTCGTTGCGTTAATAACTGCAAAAAAAAAAAATTCCTTAGACTATGCATTCAATAATTGCATTGCGTTTGATAACTGGATGCTGGATATTGGGGTTATCTCGGCGTTTGGCGCGAAGCACCACTAACAGATTCATCGATTCTGTTTTGTCGTATTCTAGAAGGTCCTAAATATCTTTGAAGTTGTAGTATGTTGTAACGACAAATCAAGTCCTTAAAGAAGCAAATCTTTAGTTGAAGAGAAAATCATCTTTGGAATGGGGAGATCCCCTTGAGTACAGTTGTATGATAAAGTTAATAGTATTTTGATAGTATGCAGTCTGAGCATAAAAAGGCGGTAATTGGGCTGAAATTCGAATTATCACGGATTATATCAATATCGAACAACTTATTGAAATCTGTTTGCGTTTGATAAGAAATGACCGGTTTATTAATACAGCCAATTTATTGAAAAAAAAACTGGTTTCATCAACATTACATTTCTGTCTCTAACTCAAGAGAAATAATTTATTTCTGACTACTACTATTCATTAACAACTTTATAACAAAAATACCAAGCATATATGCATTATAATTGTTTGTAAATAGTGGTAATTAATGGGATGGCAAAAGGGGATTCCGTGGAAAGTGCACAAAGGTTTTAACCCCATTTGCACTTCAACGTTGACTCTGAGGCCCATTAACAGTTATGACTCTAAAATTAAACATGTTTATAATAAGTTACCACCTTATTTTAAGAATTTTAATAATCAGATAAAAAAATATTGCAATGAGTATGTTAAATGATAATATCAACTAATAAATTAATATCAAATCGAATATAACAAATATTTCGGACATTCACCAAAGCGACTATGAGATTGCTGACATTCTCTGGATTTCGGTCATTCACGGGTACAGTTATATTAGTTCAAACAGCATTTTAAAGTACTCGGAGTGCAAAGGGTTTAAGTTTTAGGTCTTATATAAATATGTTCACAATTTGCTACAAGTGATCTGAAGTTATTGTTAACGTTTACTTTTGCAATATATGTTTGTATGTTTATAATTGATAATGTCCACAATTTCTATAAATGGTTTCGATGTTAAAAATTGCTAAGGTTCAAATTTGGGGACGAACTTTATTTACAAGTTCATGCATGATTCCCGCAAAAAAAGTCGATTACTTAGAAACGCTGGGTTAAAGCATATATTTTGAAATCGCTTTATATAAATTTATTTGTGCCTAGCGTCCTTTTTCAAGGACGGTAATTTTTCAAATCAGAAAAGAACGGTATTAATAGTGTTTCTTTATTAGTTTTTTTTTTTTTTTTTTTTTTTTTTTTTTTTTTTTTTTTTTTTTTTTNTTTTTTTTTTTTTTTTGGAGACCAGATAATTTTTTAGCCATACATCAGCATTAAATAAAATTATATTAACATAACATTTATTAGATTACACAAGTTTACATTAACATACCAAAATATAATGCACCATTATATATTAACATTATATAACATATTAAAATTATTTTTATTATCTTTCACAACATTAAATTAACCCTATATTAACATACCATAATATATTAACTTAATATTAACACTCAATTTACTACATTACATTACATTATGACAATATATCGCAATATATTAACTTTCATGTTTGAGCAGCATAGCACGTTTTTAAAATTAAGGAGGTAGAAGAAAGAAAAGAAAAATTCACTTAATATAAATAAATATGTACTACAATTGCATACCTGCCAACTTTTAATCCCTTTCATTATCATTTTTCCGAGTGGTTTTAAAATGGAATTAAAACTTCAATTTTAAGCAAACAAATACGTTGTATTTGAGAAAACTTAAGTTGACAACCATGATAGTAACGCATATTAATATATGTGCTTAATTTTTGTAAGAATAGTGGTTTTCAATATCATTTAAAAATTAAGATTATAAAAGAAAATATAGTATATAATTACTTCCACTTTAAATATAAAAATAAAATCTTCCGGAAAATCCGGAAGAGTTGGCAGGTATGCAATTGTCTTTAAAAAGATTTTTTTTTCTTTATACGTAAACCCACGTTTGGGACTGCGTACTAATGCGCTGATAAAACTAAATTAAAACATATTAACATATATTTTGCTACCACTAGAAAAATACAGAAAGTTTGGAAAAGCCTCGGAAGACGGAAATGATCTCAGAATTATTTTCATGAACCATGCCAACAGTATTGGCATTACTTTGAATATGTGAAGTGTTGCAGACTTAGTGTAGTACTTGAAATGGATTGAATTATATTAAATAGATTGATCTTTAAAATTAAAAGTGGTATATAATGCAATTTTTTTTTCTTATTTCGGTAATTTTTATATTTCTAAGAAAAATAGACATGTACAGAAAAAATACCTAATTTAAGTTATAAATGTACCTACATTTCACTGTCGGCTAAATAAAGTTCATAGTTAAATAATTGGAAAAAAATTTAAGTATGAAAAATGAGCGACCATTCACACATAATATTTTTAGCACTGATAGTGCGTGTTCCTACAAATGAAAAGCATGGCTAATAAAATTATAAAAATTTATTAAGAGAAATTAAAGTAAATAACACTCAGTAGCAATTTTTGTTTAGTTTAAAGTGATTTCAAAAAAGATTTTCGTTTTAAAATTGAATCATTGAAAATATAAATAGCTACATGCTGGTAGTTACAAATGAGTAATTACATTGGGAAAGTATATATTTCTAATCGATTTTCATCGATTTCTTACTTTTTATACGTACTTATCATGACTGCCATGATATATTTAATAAAACCACTTTTATTTCAATCTTAAATCACGCAACAAATTGCGAACAATTTAAAAATGCTATTATTGAGATGGTCATGAGATTTAGCAAATGGTAATAAATTTACATAAACCACCAAACGAGATCAAGCAAATTTATTAAAAGCAAGAAAAGTTTACGCAATACATTTAAGTTTGTCATTAACTGCGGATAGTCACCATTTTTTGGGAAACAAATTTTTAACTTTTTCTTTTCGCGTAGCATAAAATTTAATTTTTTACATCATAGAACCTGATTGTCTAATTTTCGCTTAGGCTTTGGAATTGTAGAATTTTCAACTTTTGAAATATTATTTAAAAAAAATATTATTTAAAAAATATATTTTTTTACAAAAATTAACCTTAAAAAAATTTTTTTTAAGTTACTTTCAATCGAGAAAAATAATTTTCATTGTATGAAGCTCATTTTTCATTTAATAATTATGTAATAAAAATATACAATTTTTGACTATTGAAAGAAATATATATATTTTCTTTCTTCTTTGTCTTGTAGTCAAAATATCACTTCTATCTACATAACAACAAAATGCGGGTTTGCTATTATAAAGCTTCGGGTCATGAATATCAGAGTATTATTTTTTTTTTAATTCAAGATGGAGTGATATGAATCAGGGCTAAAGAGAATAGAAGGGCTAGTTCACTCCGCTCTTAGAGCTGAAGCTACGATTTCCCTCCTCATGACGTCACTGTGCCCACANCATGAATATCAGAGTATTATTTTTTTTTAAATTCAAGATGGAGTGATATGAATGCTTCAACTTTAAAATTTGTAAGTAAAATTGATTAAAACGAATGGCGTTTTCAATGAGATAGCTCAGGTATTATTTTTTTATTGTCCACCGCGATACTAATGCAGCATATAATAATTTCCGTAGTATGTCATTGTTATTATTTTTTTTAAACAATGACTACAAAATGTTGTTGATTTACTCTGAGATTTTTCGTTGTTACCATAAACCACAACATTACCGAAACACATACATTGTTAAAATGAAACAATAGCAATATCTCCGGGGGAAAAAACTCACGTAAAAACATCTACAATAGCATGGAATTTTAACTTAAATATTTTTTTTTACAATTTAATACATGCAATAGCCCTTGTTTTAGCCTCAAAAATCCTGAAACAATATCCCTACACATACCTGAATCGAAAACAGATGTAAGTTGTTTTTATAAATATGTCAACTGAACAAAAATTAGGCAATACTTCGGGGGATAAAAATGATCCAGATGAAGAATCTCAAAATAGTATAAATGATACAGATGTAGCATCTCAAAATGGTGTAAATTACAAATCACCAAAGATTGTGGTTGAGCAAGCCCATGAAGAAAATACACAAGATAGCAGCCAATTACCTTTCAATGTTTCACGCCGTCATTCAGCTGCATTGCAAGAGTTGGACAAAGTCCATTCTTGGTTGTCCGAAGTGGATGCAAAAAGTGAAAATCTGGTGACGGCATTTTTGTCGAAAACCCAGTATGTCGCCCTGAGTAATCACTTCCAGAATTTCCTAGAGCATTTAAAGTCCAGGCAGGAAGAAATGCCCGAGGTGTACGCCGAGTTTGCAAACCTTTTTGAAAAGTTCCGGACATGCTTCGTGGGCAGTCAGCAATTGCAGGACAAAGTGTATGAGCTGATATCAGCAAAAGCTGTCGTAGACTTGAAGAATCTGAAATTGAAGAATGAAGTGAAAGAGAAGCGTAAAGATATTGAAGATTTGAATGAATCCCTGGAGTCCATGAGGTTGGAAGCAATTGAAATTGACAAAGAAAAAATGGAGTTGCAGCAAGAGATAAACAGCTTAAAAGATAATTTAAGCAATCGACTGAATGAAGAAGTAAGCTTTTTACCTCTATGTTAAAATATAAACTATTGACTGAAATGGGTTAAAAAGGGTTTCAGGATACTGAATTAGGTTAATAGGAGCGATAATTTATACTCGAAATAAAATAAAGTATTACGACAATTGATTTAATATAAATTGATTCGACAGGATTAAAGCATTTTCAAATTGTATAAGAGCTATCATTAAGAGCGATTGATGAATACAGACTGTTAAATATGGCATTTTATCAAGAGAAAATTGTTCGAAACATGTAAATAATCTATAGGAAAACAAAACTAAGAAACAGTTTAATTTAAAGATGGCACATTTGATGTAAGTTTGGCTAATCGCTACTCTTACAGAGATGCCAACTGCCCCGGACACGCCTAAATAATTTAAAAAACGGTAAATAACTACAAATTAAAATTTGCAAATATTTGAGTAATTTTGCTTGCTTTTTCACAGGTTTAACATGATTATTAAACAAAGAATCATAATTAATGAACTACCAGTCAATATTATTTATTCGCTTTCCGGAGCAAGTTGGCATCTCTGCTCTTAGCCCTTATTCCTACAGGCAGATTCAATCCGGGTTTTTTGGATTATATATTATATTATAAATATAATTTCGACAATCTAACAGATTTTTTTAGTAACTATTTGTCTGTTTTGTTAACTAATAATACCCAAAACATATTTTTGCTAAAGCATCAGAAAAAAATATATATAAAATGGACACCGGTGTTTCATCTGAGTCAAAAGGTTAAAGTAAGCGAGTTGTTTAAGCTAAATGCATCACTATTAGGGTCAGAATTTGATCTTGAAATAATGTTGGTTCTTTTTGCGTGTATTTTCTTGTTTCGAAAAAAATTAAAGATTTCTATAAATGATGTCACGGCCAAATGATAGCCCCAAACTTACGAAACTAAAAGCTTTAAACTTTCCAAATGATACTAAAATGCTGAATTTTTTAATACTTTTAAAGCTTTTTTTATTAAAAAAAATAATAATATCTAAGAAATAATAATATGAACTTAAAATCAACATAAAATCTTTTGTATAATATTTCAGCAGAGCAATCAGCGCCAATCTTTTTAAAGGAATGGCGTGCAACCGAATAAAAAAGGGTTAACTTTGAGATGCTTATAATGTATAATGAAGCACTGACTAACTGATAGTTTCAATAATGTATAATGAAACAAGTCTTGTTACATAAAACAGGCATACAATATTTCCGGTTCTTTAATGAATTACGACTTGTCACATAAAGCAGACATACAATCATTACGATAATACATATAATGATGCATGAATTGTCACATAAAATAGATAAACGATCGTTTTTCTACTACAACTACATGTAATGAAGCACGATTTGTCATATAAAATAGCTATTCGTTTTTTTCTGTGCAATGGTGAATCACGACTTGTCACATAAAACTAACATACGTTTCAGCGCTAAAGTGAAGAGCGACTTGTAACAAATAATAGAAATACGAGCTTTTTTGTACCATAATAAAGTAGCTTCACGTTGTTGTTCTTGTATTTTGACACTAAAAAAGGTGCTTCATTTTATTGAAACGATCGTATGCCTGTTTTATACTTGTGTTTTAATACATTTATTAAATTCTATTCATAATGGCATGTGCTCAGAGTTTATAACGAAAATTTTATGTTAGTCACTTCGTGACTTACAAACATAATAAATGAGAATTTTCCCAAGTGATTTATGTTTAAATGCGTTATATTTATAAAAGAAAACTCCAAGCTCCAAAATTTCATAGTATTACAGCTGTAGCCAAACATTTTTTCAACAGTGTGAGTATGATTTTATAGATATCGAATTTATTTGACGTATACTTCACCAAATTTACCTATGAAAATAGTATGCTCTCATTCACCGAACCTTATTGTATGGCAAGTAATTTATCACTATATTGACAATACCACTTATTTTTTTAACAGTAATACGTATAAACATATTTAGATAATAATTTAAGAAAAAAAATTAAAATTTGCTTACAAGAAATATTTTATTATTAACAAATAAAAAATTAATATTTGCTATAAGTATACTATTTTTTATTATTATAAACTATTTTTTTTAAAATAAAATTGATAGAGTTATGGCATACAGTAAGTTACATTTCAAATAAGAATCAAGAGTGAGTGTTTTCAAGAGCATTTTTGGTGAAAAGCACCATGATATTTAGTATGTAGGCAATAGTAGCGTGTAAGAAATGGTAGCATGTAGGCAATGATAGCGTGTAAGAAACGGTAGCATGTAGGCTATGATAGCGTGTAAGAAATGGTAGCATTTAGGCAATGATAGCGTGTAAGAAATGGTAGCATGTAAGCAATAGTAGCGTGTAAGAAATGGTAGCATGTAGGCAATGGTAGCGTGTAAGAAATAGTAGCATGTAGGCAATAGTAGCGTGTAAGAAATGGTAGCATGTAGGTAATGGTAGCGTGTAAGAAATAGTAGCATGTAGGCAATGATAGCGTGTAAGAAATGGTAGTATGTAGGCAATGGTAGCGTGTAAGAAATGGTAGCATGTAGGCAATGATAGCGTGTAAGAAGTAGTAGCATGTAGGCAATGATAGCATGCAGGCAATGGTAGCGTGTAAGAAATGGTAGCATGTAGGCAATGATAGCGTGTAAGAAATGGTAGCATGTAGGCAATAGTAGCGTGTAAGAAATGGTAGCATGTAGGTAATGGTAGCGTGTAAGAAATGGTAGTAAGTAGGCAATGGTTACATGCTGGCAATCATATGTTTCATTACATTGTGCTGTCATCCAATGGAAATTTCGGAAACTTTTAAAGCACCTATCTTAAAACTATTCAAGGCTTCATTTTATGTATAAATATAACGCATTTTCACAAAAAAAATATAGTGACAACAGACACAACACGGGGCAGTAATATAGTGACAACACTCTTTTTTTTTATTAAACAAAATCATTTTAATGTAATATAAAAGAGTGTGCTGTCACTATAGTACCCTTACATATTTAATTGCGTAAGGATGTTTTTTTCTGTTACTAAATTCTTTAAAAGTGATCGAATAAAACTGGCACTTTGTTGTTTTATCTGTCCATTGTTTATCTATACAGGGTTGGTCCTAAAATATACGTAAAAAATGTAAAGGTAGGTAGAGGGGACATAAATAAGCATATTTCGGATAGGAATGTGTGTGCGGTAATGGCACATTAAAGCAGTAGCTTGTAAAGCAGTATAAATCAGAGGAAACTGAAAAAACAAGTAAAGACAAAAGAAAATAAAAATTTATCAACAGTTTACAAGAGGTGCTCGAAAGAGCAGCCACCAACATCGATACAAGATTCACAGCGACGGCGCGTGGATCGGCGTACATTAGAAAAGACGTTAGGCATGTCGAGCTCATGTAAAGCAGCAACAGACAAGCGGGCAACAAGATCTTCTTGATGCGACTCTCGTACACCAGGCTTTTAATATGACCCCAAAGGAAAAAATCCAAGCAGGTTAAATCAGGAGACCGCGGTGGGCAGGGAACTGGACCACCCCGTCCTATCCAATGCTGGCCGTAGACAGCGTCCAGGTGATTTCTGACGCTCCCTGTACATCCTCTGAGCAACTAATTCGTTTCCTTGTGCAGCCCCATACATGAAATGAACGTCAGCAAGCTCCACATTGGTGAAACGATGCATGCTGTTTGAGATCCGTGCGGGAATCCAGCTAGCAAGCGCTTTTATATGCCTCAGTCATCAGCGCTCCCTACCGGCTCAAGGCGGCATTACCGCACACACAATCCTATGCGAAATATGCTTATTTAAGTCCCCTCTACCTACCTTTACATTTTTGACACATATTTTAGGACCACCCTGTATAGTTTGTCTAAAGTAAGAACTCCCCTAACCATTCTTCTGGACTCATGGAGATGGTAACGAATTATAACTATTTCAAGTAGGGGTGTGGGATCACTATTTAGGATAGGTTTTGGCTCAGGTCGACGATAGAAAGAGAATTTTTTTATTCGATCCCTAAAGTGGAGAAAAGCTACCCTCCCTGAAACGCTCTATTCTTGTTTCCATAGCAGCAGACGGCCTCAGACTTTGTGGTCGTGGGAGTTCTTACCGTAGACAAACTATAAATGTTTATTTAACAGTTGCAGTACTCTGACGATGGAGTAGACACGGGAACCACTCTCTTAGAAGAGGAGACCGAAGAAGAGAAAAAAATCAATCGATTGGAAAATGAGTTGATGACATTGCAAGAAGATTATTCTAATGTTTCAAAGAGGGAGGGGATTTACAAGAAAAAGATCCATGACATGGAAACTGAGATTGATGAACTTGAAAAAGAACTAACGAACACCAAGTCAGGATACCAGAGAAATGTTGCCTCCTTAGAAAAATCCCAGGAAGAGATCAAAGAACTTCAGGGTTTGGTTGATCAAGAGAAAGAAACCAGTCAAGAACTTCGTGAAGAAAACCACCAATTGAACAAGCAGATCAATGAAGAAAGATCCAATTACGAACGGTAAATAAGAAATATTCTTTCCCATAATCATACAATTAATTAATTCTAATATGTGTTTTTTTTTAATAATCCCCAAATTCGTGGGTTTTGTTCATACTCAGTTGCTCCTGAGACTTAATTCTCGATTAATTGGTTTCCTACGTCAGATTCTCTAAGATTCCGTACTAAAACTTTTCCGTACTGTGAAGCTATCACGAGAACACCTTTCAAATAAATCAAATTGAAATCTCATCTCAACTTCAAGGTGCTTCTTCCATTAGATGTTTCTTCTCCATTATTTTCAGCAGTCTTAAGTGCTAGTCTCAAATGATGGACGCAAATTCACTTGTTCATACATGTCATAGCATGTTCTGTGTCGCGCTCGACATATCATTCTCGTTTTTACGAAAATCAATTTAATATTTTGGTACAATAATCTTAAAAAAATAAATTATTGAAAAATGCAAAATTTTTCTTTTTACTGTTTTCCTAAAGTGATAGTATATTTAATATGAGAAAAAAATTAAAATAATAATAAATTTAATTGTAGGTTACCACTTTTTAAAAAAGAACTAAAATTATATAAAATTAAATATTTGAATTATTAGCGTTATACTCAGATATTAACTCAAAATGTTTTTTACTCATTGCTTTTAATTAATTCTCATGCTATATGGGTTAGGGGACGCTGCGCTGCGCTGCCCAGGCACCCAATTTTTGCTAAATAAAGGAAGATATGTCATGCTAAACCTTTTATAAACTAGCAAAATCTGTCTATATTTGCACATTTAGTTTGTAGTTATTTACCGTGTGGCCAGACGAGCAAGCCATGTAAAATCAGCGTGGCAACGTGTTAAATTAATTTAATGTGGCGTTAAATTTACTTGAAGGTATGTCACAAAAAAAATGCTATCTGCTCCTTACTCTGATCGAACTATTTATCATAGTTAATGATGGATGGACAAGTGGTTTTGGAGATCACAGTTTAAAGTGAAAAGGTCTTAGGTTTAGTTAAACTGTTAATATGTTAATTATAACTAGCACAACTACCTTTACTGTTTTTTTTCCAGCCTCTACGGGGAATTGAGTTTGTCTGAAAAATCGTTGGAAGACAAACGCGAATCTCTTGAAAAATGTCGAAAGGACTTAAACAGAAGGGGAGATCGCATAAGGATGTTAGAAACGGAAAAGGAGTCGCTGTTGTTAGATCTCGACGAGAAGCAGTTTGAAATAAAATCTCTGAAAGTATGGTTTAACATTTCTTTTCCTTATTTTTTTTATGGGGTCATTAATTGGAAGCAACAGATCTGAGGGTAAATTCATATTACGTTACTTTTTTTTCCACCTAAATGCAGCTTTTAAACGAAAATTTCTCATCCATTCATCTTTGTTTTTAATATTTTATAACCAACCCAATTTTGAGTTTACGACAACCAATGTTTAACTCCATAGCTTTGCAGTTTTGATCCCAATTCAGAAGACAAGGGTGCATGTGGATAAAGCATTGGGAGAAATTTGCCTCTGTGGAAGACTTTCTGATGGAACTAACCAGCATTTGCGTTACGTGAAGAGGGAAATTATGAAAACCTCCCATGTTTTTACCCATGATCCGTCTACACTGAGGATATTTTACGTCAGCACAGTGGTCGGTGCAAGCCGGATGCACTACTCGTATCTCCCAGCCATTGCTGGGTTTCGAATCCGCGTCATCTCATTGGGAGGCGAGCACTCTCTCCCCTGAGCCACCACGGCTCAAAAGTGTTATTCGTCTTCTGCGGCGGGGAATCGAACCCCAATCTCCCACAAAAGAAATACTTTAAATTAAAAAATAAATAAAAAACTCATTGACATTACTTTCAAAGTTTAAATCCATAAACTTCTTTCTATTTACTTGTTAATTCATTGGTTAATTTATTGTTTTTGCTCTTTTTACTGTTCTTAAACGGATCTGCCCATAAAAGATGTCGCGCTTAGAAGGAAGGGGTTTCATTAATTAAGCGTGACGTGAAGAAGAATGTAAGAAGAAGGATGGCAAAGGACAGGGGGTCAAAATATTTAAAAAGTGTAATAGCCCCTACAGGTTGAACTCCTGTTTTACGTTGTTTTAGGTACAGAGCGCAGTAGGTGACTTTGTTTATGAGTCTAAACTATATCTATAGTTTGTCTAAAGTAAGAACTCCACTAGCCATTCGTCTGGATCATGGAGGTCACTATGGTAGCGAGGCATAACTATTTCAAGTAGAGATGTGGGGTCATTGTTTAAGACAGGTTTTGACTCGATTCGGCGAGCGAAAGGGAATCTTTTTGCTTGGTCTACTGTGTTAGCCCTAGAGTGAAGAGCAGCTACCCTCCCTGAAATGCGCTATTCTTGTTTCCATAGCAGCAGACAGCCACAGACTTTGTGGCGGGGGAGTTCTTACAGTAGACAAACTGTAGTAGGGGTGAATATTAAAAGTGTATATCAGGTTTTGACACGGCAGTCGGTGAAGGAAGCATCGAAGTCTCTCTGCTTTTAAAATGCGTTTGTTTCTAGTGAAGAAGACAAGTCCATTTCCTAGGACGGTGAGAGCTCTTCTATTAGACAGGAATAATTTACGGGTCAAGTTTTTGAAGAAAACGAAATTAAAATACACACATCCGAAAATTTTTTTTTATCGCTGCTAAATATCTACAAAAAAATTAATTATTTATATCTCTTTCTTCTTAATGATTCATGACATCGATAATGATTCATGAAAATTTTCTCTACTTGACTAAAATATGACTTGAGCCTTTAGAAATTAATAATTAATAAGGGGGCATATTGGGCCGGGGGGAAACTATATGATCCCTTCCAATCACACTTATGAACTAATGCAACAAGTTCAATATTTTGCTTATTCCATGCAATTTTCCATATGTGGTGTGACCCCATTCCTACGGAATTCTTGATCCAAGACTTTAGAAACCCGTCTCAGTCAAAAGATAGAAGTGCATTGACATGGCTAAGAATTGTATCTAACTGATGTTAAATCCGTTTTTTTTAATAACTAGTATTCTGCCTTACAAGCGCATTTACGTCGTTCATTTCTGTACAAAGGCCTCCCTGGCCGAGCGGTATCTCTAGCCAAACCCTCTATTAAGCGTGGACGTGGCGGGTTCGAACCCATGATGTATTCTTTGTGATTTCCGTCTCTGTATTGTGCTATCTGTCCTTCTACTTGACAAAGGCTTATAAGCCTTAATTGAGCACACAAGCCAGCAAATGTATGTTGTATCAATAAACCAATATTTATGTACACTTAATTAAATTAGGAATATTACAATTTGTTTTCCCAATGTCAATTTAAAATTTGAGTTTTTTTTCCAGGCTGAACAAGCAGATATTGTGAAGGAAAAGAAGACATGTTTGAGAAAAATTGCTCAGCTCGAGAAAAATGTTTCAGATCTAGAGTTGAAAAATGAAAGCCTCCTGGAGAAAGGCATTATTCAACAGAAAGAGCTAGACGCATTGACAAAGGAGTTCAGTTATTATGACAACGAAATTAAAGAGCTAACTAAGCAAAAGAATAGCTACCTGCAAGAACTTCGAAAACTCGATAAGGTTTAAAATTAGTCTTTATTTTTAAAACATATAACTTTTAACACCAGTCAAAAATGTTTCAGTTGAGCATACTTATCTCCGTTTATAATTATCGTAAATATAATTATCGTATATAATTATCGTATTGCTTGAACTTAAAACCTTTATTCATTTAAATTTCAATTGAAATATTCGGTATCGGCAAACTTTTCATTGGGGGTAGGCAGTAAAAAACAATCTACCCGGCTCCGATTGGTTGGGTTAGTCCATTAAAGCCCTGTCAAATAAGCAGTTTCTATTAAAGCTCCTTGGTAAGTGTTAGTTCTAACCCGACTTCAGCATTTTTGAGGAATGAAGTCTAGTTATTATCACGAAGTTTGTCTAATCATAAGCAAGTAATTAAATAATAGTTATTAATTAATAAATAATAATTAATTAATAACAAATAATAATCAATTATTAATAATTAATTAATTAATTAATTAATAGTAAATTAATAATTTAATTAATTAATAATTAGTAATACTTAANTAATTAATAATTAATTAATTAATTAATAATAAATTAATAATTAATTAATTAATTAATAATAAATAATTAATTAATAATAGATAATTAATCAATTAATAACAAATAATCGATTAATAATAAATGATTAATTAATTAACTTATTATAAATTTTAGGTTATCGCCAATCTACAAAGTGATTTCGAAATATGTAAAAGAAAAGAAACGTTGCTAATCAATGACATAGGCTTAGCCAATCAATCAATTCAAAAATTGAAGAACACTGTCGAACGACAAGAGCTTGAGCAAGAACGTTCGTATGCTCAAATCATGGAGCAGAAGAAATCAATCGAGGAGTTGAAAATTGAAAAGGATCGCCTAAACAAGGTGGTCTCAGATTCCGAAAAGATTGTAAGTCAGTTGAAAGAAGTTATTAAAGAGAAAGATGTGCTGCACAAGGAACAGGTTGAGGAAACACGATTCTTTCGTAAGTCATTATTGGAAGCTAAGCATGAAATCGAACAACAGAACTTGAAGTTAAATATGCTGGATAAGCTTTCAGTCCAGCTCAAAAACTACAATAAGACCTTGGACAACAAACTGAAGGGATTGATCCAGGATAAAAAAGCAATTAAAGAACAACTAGGATTTGCTAAAGAGTCTCTAAAACAAGCGAATAAAAATGGCGCAGACTTGACGTTAGAGATCAAATATAAAGAAAATGAGAAGTTACAATTGCTGCAGGACATTGCTAGTTTAGAAAGGGATAAAAGCAATCAAGAAGGAGCACTGAAAAGCATCCGCAATGAAAAGGACGCGTTGGTTGTGAAGCTGCAGAAAAAGGACGAAGAAATATTTGAAGAGAAGGAGAAGGTGAAGTTGCTGGAGACAGATTTGTCAAAGTTAGAAGTCGCACTCAACGAGAGGATTGAGGACATAAAACTTCTGAAAGTTCAATTGTCTGAAATGAACCGAAACAAGGCTCTAATGGAGCACAAGGTTGAGAAAATGGAAGCGACTCGCCAAGAGTTGGTGACAGCTGAAAGAGATCTGCAAGAACAGAAATTTAAAGTGAAGAGTTTGGAAGAAGCGATTCAGACGCCTACGAATCTCCACAGGTATTACTTTTTTAAAAACGTTATGGATAAGTTATTCAATCACATTATCACTCATGTTTTGAAACAGGATAAAAATATTAACTAGTGATGTCTTTTCTATTTTGTAAATTGAACAAACGCAAAGCTCTCTCTTTCTCTTTATTTAACTAAAACTGGGTGCCTGGGCCGCGCAGCGGCCCCTAACCCATTCATCATGAAGTATTTACAAGTTGAATTAAAAAACATTTTGAATTATGCAGCATTTAGGTAGCATTACAGAAGATCAAGCATATTTGCTTGATAAATTAAACATGATTTGATATTTAATATAAGTCATGATTTATGCAATAATCAGAAATTTTCGTGAATATAAAAAGCACAATTGATATTTAAGCATTGATTGGTATTAAATTTGATGCAATCATAGGTTGTGATTAAAATATGAATTAAATTAATGTGTAAACAATTACAATTGATATTTTAGCATTGAATGGAATTTAAATTTGATGCATTCATAAGTTATGATAAATTATGAGTAAAATTAGAATATATGCAAATGCGATTGACAATTTAGCATTGAATAAAGTTAGAATTGTGTAATTTTAAGTTGTAAAACAAATATAACATGATATGTGATAAATTTACAGAAGTTTTGTTTAATATTGGTGTCGCCATCTATCGGACACAGTTTGCTATTTAATTGAGCTGTTTTACTTTTTTCATTGAAGAAGAGTTTGATAATCTACATATTACACTAATGCAAGAGTTCAGAATGAATAGTCCGGAATTGGGCATGACTATGACATTATGGAGCATTATCTCTAATGATTCTTTGCAGTAAGAACAAACGCAAAGCAACGAGCTCCATTTAACTAAGTAAAAATAAAAAATTGCAGCTAAATGACGAAACAGTAACTAGCCTTGAATAAATTTTCATAGCAGTTTTGAGATTACGCATACGTAATTTTAATACAATATGTTGGCAATAGTCTCCCAAAAACTGAAATCAAGACTAAAAACTTAAACTAAGACACTTAACCCCTTGGGGCGGGTGATTCAGAAAAGCATTCATACTAAATCAGAATCAGGATGCAATTAAATAAAAACGCTAACTTAAATGTAGTCGTTTCTAAATTTGACAGACTTACTTTGCTTTTACTTTAACCCCTTGGGGACGGGTGATTCATAAAAGCATTCGTACAAAATCAGAATCAAGTTGTAAATAAATAAAAAACGGTAACTTAAATGTAGTCGTTTCTAATTTGACAGACTTACTTTAGCTTTTACTTTAGTTATTGTTAGTTTAATCATATATATAATCAATGTTAATTCAAAGTATAACTAAATAGTTTTATTTTGAACAAAGTATTGGTGAATTAAATAAATCTGCTGACACATATTTGTGACAGTCGGCGCGAAAGCATACCTGCCAACTTTTAATCCCTTCCATTATGGTTCTTCCCAGTGGTATTAAAATGGAATTGAAATTTTCATTTTAAGCAAAAAAATACGTCGTATTTGAGAAAGCTTAAGCTGACAATCATGATTGTAACGCATATTAATATATATGCTTAATTTTCTTAAGAATAGTGGTGATTAAAATCGTTTAAAAATTAAGTTTAGAAAAGAGAAAAATAGCATAGATTTACTACCACTTTTAATATAAAAATAAAATTTTACGCCAAATGCGTAAAAGTTGGCAGGTATGCGAAAGGGTTAAGAAATTCTGCTTATTTATTTATTAATTTTTTTTGAGCTACCACTTTCTAAATTTATATAGAATGAATATAAATTATAAATAAGCTTACGAATAGTGTTCATTAACACCTTTTCTCTTTCATTTTGGGCAATACCCTTCTCTCTGCACCGGCGAAGCTCGGGGTTTTATACCGGAGGAGGAGAGGTAGAGCTCTTAATTAATTGTATTTTAATTCATTTTGTTATTCTCCCATACCGAGGCGTGTAAACGATTATTTTCTCTTACTCTTGATTCGGCAATTCTCAACTTCAATCAGATGAAATTCGCAAATATGAATGTGTTGCTTGTTAATTAACACGTTGAATGCCATGGAGATCACCGGTGACCAGCACTGGGTTTGTTCGTAGCTCCTCGGGGGTCACCGGTGACCGGTGAAGCCAAGATTATTAGAAATACATAATTCGAGTAAATTTTTAATCCTTTTAATTTTTTTATATTATTATCGTTGCTAAAATGGTTTGAAGAAATTAATGAAATATAGAACACACAAAAATAGTTTTATTTAAATACAGAGATGCCAACTTGCTCCGGACAGCGAATAAATATTTTCATGTGGTAGTTTATTAATTGTGATTCCTAGTTTAATAAATTCAATTTTGTAGATTTTTATTCACCACTATTTCTAAACAACTCGTAGGCTTATATAATTCACAACTATTAACTGGTATGTCACGCTAAACCGTTTAAAAAATTAGCGGAATTCGTCTGAAATTTCCAAATTTAGTTTAAAGTTATTTAGCGTTTGGCCAGACGGGCTAGCCGTGTATAATTAGCGTGGCGTTCAACCTGTTAACAATGGCATCTGAAAATCACTTCCAAACGAGAGCTAGCGACAACTGTTTGTGGCTCGTATTTCAGTGAAGTTAGGGGAGTTACTTCATTGTATAATTGATAGACATCATAACTGAAAAGGTTTCTGAGAATACATAATAAGTATAGCTCTGAAGCTGGGCACTTGGAACCTCTTGCCGCCTTTTTCCCATTCATCATGGACTTCTAGTGGATGATGAGTAATTGTGATTGCTGAACATTTACTTGTAATTTCCGTTTTAAACATCTGTCTTCATTTTATTTTATAACCGACGTTGAACAACCTCCCACGCTTAGCCTGACGGCAAGGGGACTCTAACACATGATCCGTAAACCACTGAAGATATTTTACATCAGCACTGTGGTCGGGGAAAATCGGATGCGGAATTCGTATTCTCCAGTAATCGCTGGGATTCGAAGTTCGAACCTGATTCATCTCATTGGAAGGCGAATGCTCCTTCCCCTGAGTCATCATAACTCACACCTGTCTTTATTGCCGTAAATTTTTTTCTGTAGTTTTTGGAAGGCAAAGTTATGTCTCTTTGATTTGACCCAATTGTATCATTGTCATCAGCATAATAAGCGGTAACACTCTTCTGTATCTGCAAAAATATATCTTCTGTATGTACAGAAAGTCGTATGTGAATAGGATGTTAAATATGATGATCTCGAGGTTTTAAGCCATTACAAACGTCTTTAACATAATATATTTCATATCAAAAACAAGGAAGATGTTCATGGTACAGTGCCACAGAAGAAGCCATTTGTTGGGTTTTAGAAATTATTATTATTAACATTGAGAAATATTATTAACACCTTCCCCCGATGAACTCTTAGTACATTACAAATTAAACATTTCAAAATATTAATCAAAATTGTATTTCTCAAATGTAAGGTACCAATATTTTAAAAATAGGATATAGAGGATAGAGTCTAAAATAATTCATTGACGAACTCCCGCTAAAAATCTAGGGTCGAAATGATATTACACTTGCAGTTTTTGTAATAGTTACTATTTGATAGATTATGTTGAATAATTTTTATTACTCCTGGTGGAAAATTTAGCTGATTCAATTTGTATATTATTTCTGTGTGCCATACTGTGTGAAAGGACTTTGAGAATAAGGGTAATGTTTACGAAGCAATCTGTTCATCCTTTCAAATTGTTAATAACATCGTGATTGTGAAAGAATTTAAAACACAATATATTAATTGTTTAAAGCAGAAATTTTACCGCTGCTAAAAATATAAATAAGCTTGTTAGCATAGAAATTGGCAGGTATAGTATCCACATAATAATTCAGCATCACCAGAATAATAATTCATAATTCATCATTGTTTTTAGATGGCGTAGTTTGGAAGGCACAGATCCTGAAAAAGCACAACTGGTGACAAAATGTCTTGAGCTGCAACGCCAACTCTTGAAGAAAACGACTGAATTAAAGAGCAAAGACCACGAGATCCATAGCAAGGAAGAAGAGTTGCTGAAGCTGCATGAGATGATAAGGCGAAGAACAGAATCTGGCATGGACAGCGACTTGTGGGAGTGCAGGCGTGAACTCAAATCACGGATGGACAGATTGAAATGCCTGACAGCTGAAAATAATATGTACGAATCTACGCTAGAGAAATACAGAAAGGAGATTATGGTACTGAAAGATGAAATCCGACGATATAAATTGGCAGATTTCAATTCAAGGAAAAGGAAGAATTCTAAAACTAAAAAGAGGAAGAGCAAACGTTGATTTCAATGTGGGACAGATAACTTACAGAGTAACCATTTACAATAAAAATTTTTAAAAAAAACAGTAATATTTGTTTAGTAGTTGTATATTCGCTAACATTAGGCCATCTAATGTTTAAAAGTTGAATGGTTAAAATAGTTTAAGGGTTATTTGTTTTTCGATGATGTTGTGAAAATGAAAAAGCGCATTTCATGTTAACAAAAAAAAAAGCACTGTGTGAAAAAAGAGGAAAGACATTTAGAGACTAATCCGATGTTATTTTAAACTGGGTATATATATATATATATATACCCAGATTAANCATAGCTATATATATATACCTACTTCAATTTTCAGTTGCCAATTTTTCCTAAATATTTTAAAATAAAAGCATAGCCGTGGATTGCTCTTCTCCTGACGATGCAACCAGGATTCGAATACCAGCCATGACTGGTCGATACGCACCCAGCTCGCACCGACCATGGTGCTGACGAATAATATCCTCAGAGGTAGGCGGATCATGGGTTAGAGTCCACTTACCGTCAGGTTTTCTGCAACGCCTCCTATAACTGAAAGCCTCCACACAGTTTTTCATAGGTAGTCCGATCAGACCACTGTGAGGGATATCTTCTTACTGAACGAGTCATTTAATACAGAATATAGTTAAAATAAGAAAGTGGTAGTAAATATATGACAAAAAATTTATTTTATTTATGTATACTGGTTTGCCTTATTCATTTCTCAACCTACACATATTCAATTTTCAAATATATAAGATAAACTTCTCTCAATTACTTTTATAAAAGGTTTTGGGTTTATGCGTACAACTGGTTCACTTTTTAAACAGTCTGCGCGGTCTACTTATATAAGACCGTGTGTAGGCTTCTCGATGTAGGAGGTGATGGTTAGTTCCATCAAAAATTCTTCCACGAAATCAAATTTCTCCCAATACTTGATCCCGGATTTCCCTTGTCTTCTGTATCGTGTTGAGAATTACAAAGCTACGGAGTTGAAAATTGGTAATCGTAAGCTCAAAAATTGGATCATCTGTTCAACGACGGTGGTAAAATAAAAGCAACAATTGTGTTTAACCCCTTAGGGACGGGTGAATCATAAAAGCATTCGTACAAAATCAGAATGTAAATAAATAAAAAACGGTAACTTAAATGTAGTAGTTGCTAATTTGATAGACTTACTTTGCTTTATTTTAATTATTGTTAATTTATTCATATATATATATTCAATGTTAGTTCAGAGTATAACTAAATAATTTTATTTTGAAATAAAGTAATGTTGAATTAAATAAATCAAACAATTATAACCCCGCCCACAAATAAACTGGTAAAGAACTACTTTGGTTACCAGTTTCATCTTTTTACCCTGATTGATACGGTTTTATGCTGTCACGTATTAATGACAGTCGACGTGAAAGGATTTTTTACAGTTTAAAATTATATTAGATGTGATTTTCTAATTATTTATCGAAACATAGATAGGAAAATAACTGGTAACACAATAATTTCACTATTTATTTTTAGCTTGTAAAATGAAACATGCATATTTTGTTTCGTAAGCTTGAATGAGGTCCTAAATATGCCGATCTCAAAGTTTTATGCAATAATTGTTTTTGTGTGGAATCAATAGCAAAGACTATAACAGTTTAAGACTTATAATAAAAATACTTGTTTGGTGTTTGGGACAAACAAACGTTATCTGTTTTTATTCAGTATCATATCATTTGCATGTTGATACCTGAATTTAATGGACAGAAAGTCAAAGGAACTATAAAACATATTTCAGAACCTCATTTAATATGAGACCTAACAATGGAAGGAAGTGTGTATCACTATCTTAAATTGCTGTCCCAACGTCAACAATAAATGAAACAGACATTTGATTACAAAAGACTCAACTTCAAGCATGGACGGTTTCTTTCCTCAATGTGCCCACGAACTTGGGCTATTTTTAAGTTAACGAACTGGGGCTACTAAAGTATGTTTTCCATCTGATTTATTTTAAGTCTTTCTTTTGTAATTCATCTTGGCTTTTTGTATTGGAAGCGAAACGCATGGGTCTACCTAAACAGTGGCAAAATCATTGATTTTTGTGCGAGAGAATCAGAACGGTTCGACATTAAAGGCGTTCCGTTTTGTTTAAACAGTTAATTTAAGATAGACGTTATTGGGAACGAGCATTAAAAAAAAAATAAACGCTGTATTGAAATGAAAAGTTTAAATAGTTTTAGATTCTGTAATTAAGCATACGTGTTACATGATCCAAATAAAAACGCATCTAAATTCTTTTTAGGTTCTATAGCTTACTTGTTTTAAAAATGTAAGTTAATCGTTGTTTTTATGGAGCCTGAGTTTCTGATATTACAATGATGAAATAACAACCAAACTTTCACATACTAACACTCACTAAATTATACAAATTGTAATTGTACTTTTTTTAAAGATTAAGTAGGAGTCATTTTATGAGCATTGTTTTTATTTTTTTATTTTTACATGCAAAATTTAAGAAGTTTCTTTGAATTAACTCAGTATTCAGGAAACTCAGCTTCAAACTCATGCACTTAATTCAAATACAAGTCGCTATCGAATCTCAAAAATGTCACGTGCAGTGTGGTTTGTGAGCCACAGTTTGCAGACCACAGAATTAGCATATTAAGGCTGTTTTTCAATGGCTCTGTAGTCGCATGAAATGATGCTCTTTTGCGAATAATATGCTACTTTTATAAATGTTAGTTTCCGACAGTTATTCATGACTGTTAGATCAAGTTTAGCCTGTCTTTAGGCATCTCTCTCTATGTTTATTCCATAGAGTTGAAATAGAATATTGTGCCCCAGTATTTCAACTCTATAGTTTGTTCAGAAAATGGCGCAAAACGTCAACATGGAGAAAAGCAACAGTTTTGAGAAAATAAAAAGCGTTTGTTGTCCAATTTTTTAAGATTTTAAAACTTACTCCAATGCTGCATTATGTGGGCTCATAAAAATCTGTAAAAAATGGGAATAAGGCATTAAAGTTTAAAATGATAAGGCCTGTAAGTTTAAAAATGATAGCTTTAATACAAGAATATGGCACTTAAACTGTACTTTTTTTTTTCTTTGGCGAAAAAGCTTCGAAAAGCATGTAAAAACAGAATTTCTGTTTTGTAGCACTTGAAAGTACCACCTTATAACTATGTGATACGTTCAAATTTAAAACCAATTATTTGAAATCAAAATTACTTTTCTCTCCAGATACACTAATAAAAATTTGTAAACATGATAGATAAAAGTATAGCTGTATTGTTTTTTTCTTCTTTTTTTTTTAAATTTTGATTTGGACCATCAGGATGTATGTGACAGCTTAATATCTCCTAGAACCTCTGCACGGTTTACTATGAACAAGTAATTTATAACTTAGTAATCCAAAAGTAATAACATCTTTCATATTTTTCAACTGAGCAGTTTAGTAGCAGAACGTAATGACTTTCTTACTTTCCTCCACTGCGCAGTTTATGTTCGCTGCGCCGAACTACTACATTTATCCGTGCTGGGGCCATTTCACTTCTAGGGGGGGTGTTTACCATTAATCTGGAAATAGGTTTAATAAAAAATATTCCTATTCTATATTTATGCATAAAAAATAGTACATGTGTGTTTACAGGGTGAGCATAATCCTGTAAAAATTAAAAAGTGTTAGCAAATGTTTCAGGAAGTTATGGGCTGTGTATGTACGCACCTTTGAGAAACATGAAAATGGGTTTTCCGCTGCGGATTAGAGTAGAATATTATATTGACTTTATAACAAAATTGGTATAAAATTTAAATTTTTTCCAAGTGTATATGAACCGAGATATCTTTAAATGATTAAACTGGTTTTTTAAAAAACTGCTTGAATGCTTGAATAGCCATTAAAATTGTGCCATATCCTTCATTCAAGTGCCTTATCAGTACTCGTGTAGTTATAATCCGATGAATAAAAGTTCATAATTCTTTTTTGGTACCTTAGACTACTGCAATCTAATCATTTCCACTTCAACTAAGTGATAACAATGTCTTCTTTAAGAGTTGACATTTAAAAGACGGCTCGTTGCTACATTTTTCTGTACTGATATTCTTATCGGATATACATACAATTGAAAGTTCTTTTTTATCTTCCAATTACAGTGAGAGAAAAGGTCAAGATTGATTGGAAAGCTTTTATAGAGAAATTATCTCCATTTAGTAACGAAATGGTGAAACAAAAATATTTAGAAGTATATGTTTATGTATTTACTTTTTATTCATTATTATTATTTTGAAGTACAGAAGCTACTTTACTTATCGTACGATTTTTATGTAATATAACAACAATAACTCTTGTTCTATTTATAGCTTTACACCTCTAATTTGGATTTATAGTCGAAAATCAAGTTAAGTAGAGGGTAATTAATATAAAATCATAGCGTTATAAAAGTAGAGGATAATACATTGGTGTTAGAAATTAAGAGAATTTGCATACTTGATCGATTATCTCTAGAACTACTGGTCCGATTTTAATGAAATTTGATATGTACATACATTGATACAGTACAAAACAAATTCAACAATTGTAATACACACGCATGAACGTGCGTAACACTCGTTGGTGTCGGAAGGTATGAAATTGCCACAGGACAATTCAGGACAATTGCAACAGGGAATGATAAACTGCCTTATTTCAAGTATGAAATCACACTGCAAGGCCTGTATGTCTGTAAGAGGGGACCATACCCCCTATTAACCCATTTTTTATTTTTATTTTTTTTAATCTTCAGCCGCTATTTCATACCTTCCTACTCCAACGAGTGTTACGGAACAATCATGCGTGTGTATTACAATTGTTGAATTTGTTTTGTATATTATCAATGTATGAACATATCAAATTTCATTAAAATTGGTCCTGTAGTTCTAGAGATAATCCAAGTCTGCAAATTCTTTTAATTCCTTACATCAGTGTATTGAATAGATAATACGCATAGATAGTATGTATGAGTAGAGATAATACGTATAGATGATTTACTAATAAATATTGCGATATTTTTAATAAATTTTTAGTTGAGGGCAGCTAAAGATATCTCGATCCCATTTGCTTTTAACGATCATGTTTTCAAGGATTTGTGTGCGTTGAAATGCTGTTAATTTTTATTAATTTTTTTACTTATACGTATTTATACATTTTTAAGCTGAAGCTTATCGAAACGTAAAAGTTAAGACAAAAGCTAATTTCTTTAACATTCAAAACTAAAAATAAGAATCATTCGTATTGAAAAAAAAAACACTGACATAAAACAAAAATACGTATTATGATTTTAATTTTATGTCTGTGGTGATGCGTTGCATTTACAACAGATAAGCAACAAGTAAACTTTCAATTATTTTCATAAAAACCGTCTAGAAATTTTCACAGCACGATAAACGGAATGAAAATATTTTTAGCGGATTCAAAATATGCATGATTCTCAAGATTTAGCTTTACGCTATTTCGTGTCAGGTCTAAAGTAGATTAAAATGCCCTCGAAATATCCAATCACAAATAAATGAAATTTTATTAAGATTTAGAGAAAATTTCTGGAAGTACGTACTTAATTTCTAAAATTCACACCAGTACGGCAAACATTAACTTTTTTGAGATCTAAAATACAATTCTAGTTTTCTTCAGAGACAGATAGATGAAAGCATTGCCACACACATAATATACTTTTTACTGCATGGGAGGTCCCAGATGGCGAGCAATTTAAAATGCTCAAAGGGGGGAATGCATTCCAAATGCTAAAAAAAAAGGTGCCTCGACTCCTCATAAAATAAGGGCGAGGTTATTTAGATTTCAATTTAATTACGCCCCCTCTAGCCTGATACCAGTCTAGGGAAAGACAATATTTTCATTAACTGCTGCACCGTTATCCACCCCGTAATTCCAGAAAACGACTTTTTACCTCGAGAACACCTCCCCTTGCTTTTGCACTTGCCTGATGACTGAAGACCGCTGAAACAAAGGTCAAGTTCAAGGACTTAGGAATGTGGAATTGCTACTCTCTCTCTCTTGGTCTTGATCTTAAGGATTAGAGGGAGGCATTATATTTCTTTCTTCCTTTTATTCCCTTCGTCTGATAATCGAATAAAGTACATTTTATTGAAGAAATTAATACATTTTACAAATATTTTTTGAAACAAATCAAGAATTGCACGAAGTCTGAAATTTCCCTTTAATCCCTTCATCTCATAATTGAATAAAGTACATTTTATAGAAGAAATTATTGAATTTTTCTAATATTTTTTTTAAACAAATCAATGAATGCTTGAAGGTCTGAAATTTCTCTTTTATTCCCTTCGTCTCATAAAGTATATTTTATTAAAGAAATTAATAAATTTTACAAGTGTTTTTTGAAACAAATCAAGAAATGTACGAAGTCTAAAATTTCCCTTTAATCCCTTCATCTCATAATTGAATAAAGTACATTTTATCGAAGAAATTATTAAATATTACTAATATTTTTTTTAAACAAATCAATGAATGCCTGAAGGTCTGAAATTTCTCTTTTATTCCCTTCTTCTCATAAAGTATATTTTATTAAAGAAATTAATAAATTTTACAAGTGTTTTTTGAAACAAATCAAGAAATATAAAATTTTAGGCTGAATTAAGTGTACTTTTAAAGCAAAATAATTAAGCTTTAAACTTAATGTAATCAAAAGTTTATTAAATTTGTTCTTTTGAATGCAGAAGTAAGAAGTCTAGGCTGGCTACAATCAGAGTAAAGAACAGGAAGTAATCTCAAACTAATTCGTTTTTAATTTAGTTATAGCCGGAATGACTCATTTGATTTTTTTCTTTACCTACTACGAAGGTCAAAATAAAATTATCCACGTAATATTTGTATTACTAAAATACATGTATTACTGACATTGATTAGTTTTATTAAAATTTAAAGGATAATAAAATTTTTTATATTTTCATTACCAATTTTTTTCTTTTTCATGAAGACTGCCACTCAGAAGTATAAGAGAAAGAATTTAACTTCTAAATTTAAATAAATCGGTCACCTGTGAGTTTATTCGAGTTGAAATCAGACACAAAAACTCATTTTCTCTGAATAAATATATATATATATGGGTCATTCTCACGAAAACTGTCATTTTTCAGTTCATAAAATCCCGAATTTCCGTTCATAAAATCCTGAAACTTTTTATATTAATAGAAATATGTAATGGCATTATAAAGAAAGTATATATCCTATAAAATATACTTANTCAAATATGGATGGTTGCCGCCACATAGAAAATATGTATTTTATACAGGAACGCAATCGAAAGTTTGAACCCCCTATGCACTTTTTGCGTATTTCGTTATAAAACTCGAAATTTTTTTGCTTACTGCTATAAAATTCGTTTATCAAAATATTGTTTCTCTAAAATAACAATTTTTAAAAATTCGTTATCATTTTTTATTAATTTATTTAATATTAGTTGAAATAATTTTAAACTGTAAAGTGTACAAATTTTCACTTTATTTTTAAGAATGCATTTCTCAAAGACAAAAATCGAAATTTGAATGAAAGCGATAAAACAGTTACTAAGTTATCAATTTTCAAAAAAAAATATTGTTCATTGATTTTTCAAGAACAATCTGATCGACTTAATCTCATCGATTATCGTCACACGCAGCTAGGAATGCTTCCCTATTATGATTTTTTTATTTTTTATGCGTGCTTCTGAGCAGGTTATAATAGGGAAGAGCTTCAAGCCTCGTGAAACGATATTTCCGCGCATGCGTTCCTGTGCCCTAACTCGCCTAGAAAATAGTTGAAACATTTACGCTACGCCCTGTTACGTATAATGTTTTTAACTTGTATATTTTGATGAATAATAAACTACAAATGTCACTTTTAAAAAAAAAATGTAGCTTTCGGAGCAAAAATAATTTCAAATTTACAAAAATAATTTCAGATTGGGAACCCATGTACCTTTCTTCCCTAGAAATTTCTTGCAACATTTTATATATGTCGATCCATTTTATAAATAACGTTTTTAATTTGTACATTTCAATAAAAAAATAGACTAAAATTGTCATTTTAAAAAAAATCTGTAGTTTTCGGAACTAAATTAATTCTAGATTTGAAATCCTCTCATCCGATTTAGACAATATCAAATATTTGCATAAATGCACCAAAAATTTGCTCCGTATGTTGTTCAACCTTTGTGCCATTATCTAAGATTTAAAAACTAATATCAGAAAAAATATCAAACTTCAGAGGGCGTTTTAACAGACAGGAGAAAAATCCTCCATGACAAATATCTTTAAGGTGACTCTTTCTGGTAATTGGAATGCAAATTAGAATGAAAATAAAATTAAATATTTTGCATTTTAGATAAAGAGTGTCGTCGCCACAAAAATAAGCTGCCATTGGCTTGAGGTTTATGTCTTCTCTCAAGCTATCAAATGTAAAAATTTTATTAACCCTTTGCACTCGAAGTCCTTTCAACAGTTAAAAAATAGGACGCAACCACTAACATTTTTAAAGATTTTTTACAAACTTACCTCATAATACCCAGATATCACTGAATGAAGTGGTAACTAAACATTAAGGTGAAAAAAATTTCACAATTTGGTGGATAATTTATAGGTGACAGTGGTGACTGACAGTCACCTCTCGAGTGGCAAGGGTTAAATCCAGCAGTGTCTCAATTTATGGTTTTTCAAAAAATTTGCAATTTAGCTTTGCAATTTGTTATTCTTGACAATCTATGTTCAGATCGCGATGTATGTTCTTATTTCGGATAAACCATCTTGTTTGAGTTATTTTTCGGAGTATTTTATTCTGGCATCTTTTGAGTTTCTCTAGGAGTGATATGGAAATGTTACACCAAGCTGGAGATGCATAATGTTTGGATGGGACGGATCATTGAGATCTAGAGTAAGCGTTTGAGTCTGGTTCCATTTTAGAGTTCTGAAGAGAGATTTGTAATTTATGGCTGGCTGCTTTTGCTTTGTTGATAACTGTTTTGACGTGATCTTTCCAATTAAATTTACTGTTTATGACCAGACCAAGAAATTTTGCTCTTTTGACAATGGGGGTAGTTTCGTTAAGGAGAACAACTTGATTTTGTTTTTTCAAAGTATAAAAATGCTGACATAATATGGTTACAATATTTATTATTATGCAGTTGGGAAGTAATCCGCCATACTTTGTATTTTGATATTTTGGAAGTATTTTTACATCATTTGAAACTTCATGATTTGCATTTGGTTTACCTGGAGTAACTTTTCCCTAAACTTTAAATTTTGAAAAAGCTGATAGATGTAAAATAGAATCTGTCATGAAACTTTTCTCAAACGGTAAAGCATTCTCTAAGTTGTAGATCTTTTTACTACAAAAAAAAAATTTTTTTTTTGCTCTAATTTTGTCGGAAACTGATTACAGAGGAGAATATATAGCCACAACATTGTATTTCCATAATACGCAATAATAACGAAAGTGCGGCTTATTATTTCGTTTTGGTGGCCCCAGGCGAAAGATTATTTCCATCCGCGTGTCGCTGTTTATTGAAGCTTATCAAACCTTGAACCAATTTCACTTTTAAGGCGATCTGAAAACTAAACTTTCTCCATCAAAATCATTCAGCCAAGGAATATTCACTTTTGAATACATGCACAGCATGTTTATAAAAGTAAATTTTTTCCTAAAAGAAAAAAAAAGTGGTTTATATGACATTCAGCAGTCAGAGCATTTCCCCTAGTATGCTAGATGGTAAAATGAAAATCCAATAAAACTGCAAATCCATGTGGAAAATTGCTTTTGTGTAAGAAATTATATTTCATCAAGTATACTTCATTTACTAACAGAAAATAACTTTAACAATGATAAATAACATCCAGGAAATATCTGTTTTATATTGGATAGTTTATATTGTAATTCCGAAAATCTTTTATAGAAAAAAAACGTGTCCAATTATTTATTTGGTTGAATTCTCTAACTGTCAAATAAAGTTCAAGGATCTTTCTAGATAGATGGTTAAGAAACAATCACATGAAGCAAACAACTAGATCTTAACTAGATCCTCTTTAACTTACGTCAATAGAATAAAGAAACAATTCAAGTTTCTATTATAAGTTTTAAAATAAATTTATTAATTTTTTTTTATTGTGGCAACAGTGTAAGTCTGTGACAAATTTATTGCTGTTAACTGGATAACTGTTACATTGACAGGATAACTGTTGGATTACTGTTAACACAATTTTCTTTTATAACCTTTTTGAGATGGGTGTGTCAAATATGCATTCACAGGGTGGCGATAATCAGGTTAAAAAAGATAAAACAGGCAACCAAACTATTTTTATAGCAGTTTATTTGTGGGTGTGGTAGTGATAGTTTTCTTTATTTAATTCACCACTGCTTAGTTACAAATTGTATAGTTATACTTTTAACACACATGGAAGGGATGTGTCAAAGTGAAAGCAAAAACAAGTCTGTCAAATTAGCCATACCCAAACTTATACTACCACTTTTTGTTTTTAAACATCCTGATACTGATTTCTTACGAATACATTTATGCATACCTGCCAACTTTTAATCCTTTTCATTATAATTTTTCCCAGTGGTATTAAAATGGAATTAAAACTTCAATTTTAAGCAAACAAATACGTTGTATTTGAGAAAACTTAAGTTGACAACCATCATCATCATCAACATTTATCTGGGCGCCTGGGGCCGTTAGCGGCCTCTGAGATGCCAACTGCTCCGGACACGCCAAAATAATTAAAAAAAACGGTAAATAATTACAAATTAAATTTTGCAAATATTTGACTAATTTTGCGTGCTTTTTGAATTGTATAGCATGACATAAATACAATAAAGTGGTGAATTATATATGGCTACGAATTGTTTAGAAAAAGTGGTGGATAAAAATCTACTAAATTGAATATATTAAGCCAAGAATCACAATTGATAAACTACCACTTTAAAATATATATTTGCTGTCCGGAGCAAGTTGGCATCTCTGGCGGCCTTTTTCCCATTCGTCTTGAATTTTGATCTTTGGGGTGGTTCTTTCTGGTAATTGGATTGCAATTGAAGTAAAAGGAAATTAAATATTTTGAATTTTAGATAAAATTACGTCACTACAAAAATGAGCTGCCATCGGTCTGAGGTTTACGTCTTCTCTTAAGTTTTCAAAAGTAAAAATTTCGTTGAATCCTGCGGTGTCACAATTAATGGTTTTTTCAAAAAATCTGAAATTTAACTTAGTTGACAACCATGATAGTAACGCATATTAATATATGTGCTTAATTTTTGTAAGAATAGTGGTGATCAAAATCATTTAAAAATTAAATTTATAAAAGAAAAAATAGTATATATTTATTACCGCTTTAAATATGAAAATGAAATCTTCCGGAAAATCCAGAAGAGCTGGCAGGTGTGATAAATGATTCGTCAGTCGCGAAAGGGTTAATGAACAAAAAGTTCAATAACGTCAAGGTAAAATTATAATTATGTTACTTGGTCGTTAATTACTAGTGTAAGGGAAAAACTGGCCATTTTTTATATTCAGCTTATTTTTAGACGGATAAAATATATGCGACTACTACTATCAAATAAGCCTTTAATTCCCAGCGTTAAAAAGTTATTCATATTTGTTTTATGATTAAGTGGTAGTGGGTATTAGTTTATACCAAGTGGATAATTCTTTCTTTTATCTATCACTTTTCTTTTTTTTTTTTTTTAAGCTTTGTGCGTTGATTTCAGATCCAAATATGTATATTTATATTTTCATATCTAATCGTTTTTAGTAAATTTAACGACTAATTTTTCCAACCATTTTTCGCGAACAGAATTTTACTATGGACATAATATTTCAGCAACAGCTGTCGAATTTCGTCAATTTATATTTGCTTATTAATATTGGATTCTGGTGAACACGAGTGAATTGTTCTTCATAACGAATTTTAAGAGCATAAACGTCGTTACGAGCTTTTCCCATTTCGTAAAAAGTATCTGGGATCGTTGGTCTTTTTTTTTCAGTAATAAAAATAAATTGAAATATGCACATATTCATTATTTTCGGAGAACGCCATAGTAACTTTCGCATTTCTCATTTAAAATAATGATTACAATTTTCGAAAATGTAAAATATTTCTGCAATTGCTGTCGTATTTCAAGAGATTTTTCCATTCCTTCCAAACATTGAGACTGTCGTTTCTCAATTATAATTGTCTGATATCTGAAAGGGGAAAAAATTATCTTTCATTGTTTTCTCAAGCATATTTCTGAATTAATAAGACTGTTCAGTCAATTAACAATATCCTTTTTTACTATTATCTAACTGACTCAGAAAAAAATAAGACGTGTAATGGGTTTTAAAGAAAGGTTAAATTATTTAAAAATCTTATCAAAATTTCATTACTTAATCATTTTATGAATTCATCAACAAGTATATAAAGAACTTGTAATGTTTTTTTCTCCTTGAAATATGTACTCTTACCGATTTCTGTTATCCCATATGAAATTAGCATTTAATTCAGTTGTGCCTAACGTATATTTTAATAGACAGTTATTTTCTTTCACAATTAAGAAAAATTTGTATGTTTTTATAATGAATATTTTAATAGACAGTTCTTTTTGTTTCACAATTAAGTAAAATATGATAGCATAAATATTTCCTTATATATTTAATTTTGAAGAAACAAAATAGTACTCGTCTCCACAATACATTAATAATATATATTTTTGCACTTGAGGTAGAGTGTCATTTGATGACAGAAAAATATACCACTTATTCACTCTAGTATTCTTCTATCATATATATATATATATATATATATATATATATATACATGACTGGAGATTTCAAGTGGATNTATATATATATATGACTGGAGATTTCAAGTGGATAGTGTGGACACATGGGCGTAGAATGCTGCGAACTCATTGTTATAACTGAGTATTTTTGTAATAGTACATTTACGCTAATTCTGGCAGGAATTTCCTTTTTTTTTAAGATACCACTGTAACGTTCAAAAGTCTGGCATGGCACAGGTCTCATTAAAAAATATATTTTCTGCAGAAAATGACATAAAGGGGGTGGTCAGGAATTTATTAAATTTAATAAACTTAGTCTTATTTTCTTTGCCACCAACAAAGTTATCTAAGAACTTGCCACATATAGATGCCACAGGCAAATATGTAAAAAGTAAAATAAATACTTTTTATATATTTCACTTTTAAAGTAAAATAAATACTTTTTATATATTCCACTTTTTACAATAAATGTAAAAAATGGAAGAAACTCATTTCATTTTTGTTTATTTCTTACTTTAATTATTCAATATTAACTACTACTATTACTTATATTTCAGATAATTAATATTATTTAAAACACAAACATTCTTTGCATTTACTTTCAATAGTATACTTGAAAAAACAGGCTAGAAAAAGTTGCTAATATTAATATCATTTAGAAAAATATTAATCGCCACTTTTTGCATTTTTTTTTCACCTGTGGCAACTCTACATTAGAGTGAAATCTGACGTTTTGGCAATCATGCGACTTTAAGCAAAACAACCGGTCAGCTGTCAATGCATCAATCTAAAGAAACAATATTTCATCAAGTTTGATGTACCATCATCACATTTTTATATATAGAAGGTTTTCATAATAATTACTAATTTTTATTAAATATTTTTAAAAAAGCTATCGTTAAAATGGGAGAAAATTGTATTTACGTATACATTAGGCTTTAACAATATAAGAATTAGTTATTTTAATGATTATTTTCTTAGAACAGTATATTTTTGCTAAAATGAGTAACATTTTGATTTTACTTGCTTTTTTATAAGTAATAATAGTGAAATAATAAGTTTAAAGACGTAATCACTGTAGCCCTATAATATGGGTCAGGACAAGAACACTTTTTTTTAAAGAAACCCTATCTCTTATAATTTAAAATTAAAATAAATGTTCAAATTTGAAGGTAAAAAAGTATAAAATATCTTTAAAACAATAAATAATATATTTCTTGGCAAATTTGTACAAACTGTTGTTTTAATACATGCACTTCAATTAATAAATACATGTACTTTAATAAATACAGTACACAAGATAGAAAAAAGAACCAAACATAAATTATCCTTAAAAATATTTATCACTTTTGAAATTTTTTTTATTGTAAAGCACAATTTCCCGAATTTTTAATGTAGCATATCATATCTTTATGTGGCTTTTATCACTATTTTGAAAAAACCATGGTTGTTACTTAACAGCAAAAAAAAGAACCTGCGAGTAAAACTGCTTCAATTTTAATATTTGTGAGAAAATGAAAATATTTGTGACCTGCATGAACCTCTTCAATATTTATTTGCTTGTAAAATCCACTATCTTCAACATTTGAGAATCACTTCTTCCAGTGGTGGATACTAAACCAGTAACTTTACATATTTATAGAATTTTTATAAAACTTTCATTAGCAGCCAATACAGCCAGCTTATGCTTTTTTTCGAAGAACTATTTTACAAGATTAAATTAACGACATTAAATTAGTAACTGTAGCTAATTAAAATTAACTTCACACAATTGTTATAACTTACACTTAGTTTCGTTCCCATAATTTGCACCTATATATAAGATTGATTTATTTGCATTTAGTGGTAGTCAAAATCACATTAAATAAAATTTATAAATCCAAGAATTAAAACGAAATTTATGAGATAAATAAATTTATAAGTGAAATGATTTGATTTAAATCTAAAGAGTAAATACGACGTTGAAGCCGTAGGCTACAATGCTTCAGAACTTTTGAAATACCTTCAGCGTAGCTCTGTTAATTGCTGATTATATATAGGATTCTCTGATAATCGATAATTTTTCATGCATTAAAATACAGATTTGACAACTGCTCCGGACACGCCAAAATAATTAAAAAAAAAACGGTAAATAAATACAAAGTAAATTTTGCAAATATTTGACTATTACTGCTTGCTTTTTATAAGGTGAAGCATTGCTTAAGCCATACCTGCCAACTCTCCCGCATTTTGCGGGAGATTTTATTTTCATATTTAAAGTGGTAGTAAATATATACTATATTTTCTTTTATAAATTTAATTTTTAAATGATTTTGATCACCACTATTCTTACAAAAATTAAGCATATANTTATACACGCTAAAGACGGGTCTAACAGAGATGCCAACTGCTCCGGACACGCCAAAATAATTAAAAAAGCGGTAATTAAATACAAAGTAAATTTTGCATATATTTGACTATTATTGCTTGCTTTTCAAAAGGTGTAGCATTGCTTAAGTAATAAAAAAAAGTGGTGAATTATGTAAGCCTACGAATTATTTAGAAATAGTGGTGGATTAAAATCTACTAAATTGAATTTATTAAATCAAGAATCACAATTGATAAAATACAACTTTAAGATATACATTTGCTGTCCGGAGCAAGTTAGCATCCCTGAAAATATTATTTTAACTTAATAAGCGCACTTTTTGAACTGGCTAATATTAGAAGTTGTATTAATGAGTTTTCATAAATAATGTGTATTTTATAATTAAAAAAAAGTGGTAGTGAAAACTTATTTATTTCTGTTGAAAAAAGAATGAAAATGTTACAGTTTACTATCAGCTTTTTCTCTTCTCTAGGTAAGGTAAGTAACATTCCCGTAAAAATAACTCCAGTTTCAAATTGAAGATCAACAAAAAAAGTAAAATTATCTCAGAAAATATATATTCATTCTTCAAGTCAATCCAAATCAGCCCGACCTTCAGTGACAATTGTTCCATGTATGTTGGTTTTCCTTCTTCTCTGCCGCTTGTCATCTAAAAGAAAAACAAATTTGTTATTTTCTTCCGTGTCTGTTAGAGATACAAGCATGGGGGACGTTAATCATTCTGTTTAAAGTGTTGAATGGTCAGGGTCGAGTTCTAATATAATAAATGCAAGAACAACCTTTCATCGAATTCAGAACATTACGTAAATTTTTTTTATTATTTTTAACATTTCGGTCTGTTATGAGGCTCTCTTGTCAAATTTTATGTCATTGCGTGTTTAATGTTGCTTTTTGATCAGCTAAATACTAGTAATTTGTTTTAATTTATGCCTATTAACTGCACGGTGTATTATAGCCATTGAAACGGAACGCCGTGTTTAAGATCTTTTCATCTATCTAATTGTATTGTTAATGTCAAATAATGTCACATTTTTACAGCAAAATAAGGAGAAATACAGTTGCTTGTTGTTGTACGTATTTACCATACCTGCCAACTCTTCCGGATTTTCCGGAAGATTTCATTTTCATATTTAAAGTGGTAGCAATACTCAGGTTATTCCAATTAACTTTTTGAATTATAATGATAATTATAAATCAGTTTAACCACCATTACATATAAATAATTACAATAAATATATCAAAGCATAATAATCCTTGCGCAAGCGAATTTCAACGTGATCAAAATATAAATAATATTTTTGAGTCAGATTGTTTTTCGTTTATTGTATTACAACCACTCTGAAAATCCATTCTCGGAAAGAGTGAAAGTTGGCAGGTATGATTTACCAATAATTTTCAATTTAGAGCAGCCTCAGGCACACAGTTGAAAAATCAGTATCAAGTAAATTCTTATTATGCTTATTAAGCCGAATTTAGACCTACTTCAATAGCCTTTAAAAAACTTGTTCATCATATTTTGATTTTTTCCTGGCATTTTATCGTAGTAAATCTGATAATTTTTTTAACGATCTGTTTGAAACATTAATAATTACTAATGTATAGTCTCTCTGTGAGTAATTAGTCGCTACGTTTGAAGACCTTTGTCAGAGAGATGCCAACTGCTCCGCACACGCCAAAATAATTTAACACTAGAAAGACTGAAACTTAGTATATACCAATATTGCCCAAAAGCAGTCAAAATGACTGGATTGTAAAAGTATAAATAATGTGTAAAGAAATTTGTTTAAAATTAATATTTTTTTTATGTTATTTACAGTTATATAGCAAGTTATCAGTAAATATTAACAATAAAAAAATTATATGTTGTGCAAAATTCTAAGAAATTGTGTCATCATATACATTGCTTTTCTAATTGAAATTAAAAGGCAAATCTAGCGTTAAATAACGGTACATAATAACTACAAACTAAAAGTTACAAATAATTGATTAATTTTGTTTGCTTTTTTAATAGGTTTAGCATGACTTATCTATACTTGCTTGATGCTTGATATGGATTGTAGCTCGGTGTTTGGCGCGAAGCATGACTTATCTATAGCATGACTGATCTATACTTGCTTGATGCTTGATATGGATTGTAGCTCGGTGTTTGGCGCGAAGCGCCACTTACCGATTCGTCTATACTGGGTAGCATTATGCTCTCAGGTCATTGGGTAAAGTCATATGTTAGCAGAAATGTAGGGGGAGTTCCCCCATCGTTAAAAACATTAAAAATAGAAACAGGAAAAACAAAATAACAACAATTGGATATGATAACATGAGTTGATATGATATAAATTGAATTAAAAGTATTTACAAAAATATTTACATTATTATTTACAAATTTATGTTATACTACATATGTCCTATATACAGTAATGGCTCTGTTAAAACAGTGACCCGGTCGTCCTGGTATCACCACTCGTACCGGGTTACTCACTGTACTTAAGTTAATGGAGCTATGGCTTACCCAGATCGGACCCCGAAATCGGAGTTACTCCTTCACCGGGTTTGCCATAGTCCAGTGGTATGCTGTGTGTGTATATGTATCTTATTTTTTATATAACTTTGAGATTGTGCAGTCTGATAATAAGAATGCCGTTAGTGGACTATGATTACTGTTTTCCTTAATGAGATCAAGGTTAAA
Organism: Parasteatoda tepidariorum; assembly: GCF_043381705.1. Lineage (NCBI taxonomy): Eukaryota > Metazoa > Arthropoda > Arachnida > Araneae > Theridiidae > Parasteatoda > Parasteatoda tepidariorum. Next base: position 74,477,504 of record NC_092213.1, on the reverse strand, counting down.
GATTTGCTTGAAATTGGAGGTATTGCACTCTCTAGCGTCGCTGAAGAATTTTGTATTAAGTTTAGCCATATAGCAGTTAATATCCTCTATTTTGAGATCTTTTCTTAAGAGTCTGTTGCTAATTGCTTTAGGGGCACCGGTCATGTATCTGAGAATTTTGCCCTCCGTTTTTGATAGTTTGTTTTTTAAATTGTTACTGATTGTGGTTAACGCTGGGCAGGCATAAGTTAAAATTGGCCTAATAGCCTGTAAGTATATAGTTCTTTTATTGGCTAAGTTAAGTTTTGAGTCTTTATTGAGAATTGCTTTTAGTGCGAAATACGCACCTTTAGCTTTTCTTATGGTTTCATTGATATGTTTGCTCCAGTTTAGATTTTGTGAGATTGTGACACCAAGGTACTTGGCATGCTTGACTGGCATTATTTTAGTATTGAATAATTCAATTGAGTGTGAGTTGTAGTTGTATTTCTTGTTGTTAATTATGATCAGGTTACTTTTGTCTGGATGCAGTTTAATTCTCCATTTGGAGCACCAAACTTCTACCTCTTTAAGTTTATCTTGTAGAAGGTCTACTGCCCTCTTGTGACTTATCTATACTTATGTGGTGAATTATATAACACTTCAAATTATTTAGAAATGGTGGTGGATAAAAGACTAATAAATTGAATTTATTGAATCAAGAATCGCAATTGATAAACTACCACTCGAAAATACTTATTCGCTGTCCGGAGCAAGTTGGCATCTCTGCTTTGTAATTGCCTCTGCTTTGCCGCCCCATTTTGGAATGACGTTTCCAGTATCACCAGTAGTATTCAGCATCACCAGTATTCTCTAGTAATCGAATATAACTATCTTTTAGCTAATGAATCGTGAATTCATTAGTAGTATAATTTTACTGTTATCGATCCACTAAACAGCTTCGGAATTTATTTATGACTCCACCTACTTTGAAATGTAACAACTAGTTAGGTGCAAAATTTTTGACCTAAATGTAGCAAATAATTTAAGTTTTCATTTCTTTTGATCCTGATGCAGAGATGACAACTTGCTCCGGACAGCGGACGTGAATGGTAGTCTTTTAATGTATCATTCTTGATTTAGTAAACTAAATTTATAAGGTTTTACTCACCACTACTTCTAAATAATACAAAAGTTTACGCAATACGCCATTTGATTACAGTTAAACCGTGTTGAGACTCTTAAAAACTAATAGAATTAATTGTAAATCTACAAGTTTCAGTTAGTTCTCTACTGTTTTTATTTTGAAAATATTTTGCCAAATCCTAAGCAGTTAGCATCTCAGTTCTTTGTTCAATCAAAAATATTTCAATAAAAGAAATATTAAGCAATAATTTAAAGCAATTTTCAACCGATAAAATTAAAAAAAAAATCTTACTTAATAATCGATGAAAGAATATATTTTAAAAAAGAAAGTTATAGTAACATGCTATAATGAGGAAAAACTGCGCCATTTTTTTAGTGGCATGAAAAGAATAACGTTACATTTTTTATCGTTTGAATCTCAAATACATAAAAATTCTTTTTAAAAAAAGTCTTAATTTTCTTCTCAGAATAGCACACGAAGTAACTTTAAATGCGCAAATGTAAAAGAATACTTTTTTCGAAACGAAGCAAAAGCTGATAACACATGAAATCATCGAAAGAAATACCTCGGAATTTCAAACTTGGAAAGCAATATGGGAAAAAAAGTACGATTTCAGCAAACGATTTAACAAAAACGTTTGACATAAAAAAAGAACTTCATGCGGAAGTAGTGTTCTGGGAAACTCCGGACAGGTGAGATTTAGAACGGAAGTTTGAAGCGTCTGGATATTTTTTCCTTCATCTTCTGTGTGATTCGTACTTGTTTCACATACTAGGGGTATAAAAAAAAAAATCCTCATTGTTGCCCCTTTAGGGGGCATTTTTTATGAACTCGTAGAATTTGTAGTTTCGAGTGTTATCTTTTGCTGCGGTGTTTAAAAGTCGTAAATTATTTATCAATAGATTTCTACTCCTCGTACTTCAACTACAGAACAAATACCAGGTACAAAATTGAAAATGTTTATAATTTTCAATTTTCCTCAAATTTTGCATCTTGTAATTTAAAATTACATATTTTAAAATAACGTAAAAAATATCATATTAAATAGTTGAATTTTATTTCAACCATTAACAATAACTATAAAACAAGTAATGAAACAATACAATAATAAGTTTTAGACATTTTTTAATGGAATAATCTTAGGATTAAAGAGTATTATAATTGTGTGCAAAACGTTTTTAAATCTCTTAATAAGTTCTCGAGGCATGAAGTGTTCAAAAAGTCAAAATATCATTAACCGTTAGCACTCAAATTATTTTAAACTCCTATTTAAACTAATGTAAGCACTAAATTATATAAAATTACTAATACTAAATGCATAATTTAAAATTGATAAACAACTTGATTTATTAGGACATAATTTCGATTTATATATACAAAATATTTACATTTATTCAAAGTTTGAAATTAATTCATTAATTAGCTATTTAAAAGACCTGTTCATTTTTTTTCTAAAATAGAAAAAGTGGTAGTACAAGTTTTTCATTACTGAGGTTTTACATAAACAACATGGTGCAATCTGCTTTATAATATAGTAATAATATAAACATTTATATTTAGATTTGAAATCAAAGCAATGCTCAAGTTTTTAGCTCAAATATTAAATAATTATACGAAATGTATAGTTGGTATAGCTTTTTCTTCTTGTGTTTTCCAATAGCGACCAGTAGGTGGAAATTATTGGGTTAAATTAACGTGAATAATTGTACAAAATATTAATACAAAATGTATAGCTGGTATAAGCTTGTTCGTAAAATCTTTGTTCTTGTGTTTTTCTTTTAACGACCAGTTAGTGGAAATTATTGGGTTAAATTAACGTGAATAATTGTACAAAATATTAATACAATATGTATAGCTGGTATAAGCTTGCTCGTAAAATCTATGTTCTTGTGTTTTTTTAATAACAACCAGCAGGTGGATATAATTGAGTTAAATTAACTTGAATAAAGACAGAAGATGGAAATAAATATTTATCAGACTTTATTTGATCATTAAAGTTTGATAATTTCTAGAGTATTTGGTCATTATGCAACTTGATTTATAATTTCCACATGCATTTTACACCTATGCATTTTAGACTTTTTCCGGATTTTCCGAAAGATTTCATTTTTACACTTAATATTGTTAGCAAAACTTTCGCATTCACGCTTGATTTCAGTTTTAATAAATTCAATTTATTATGACTTTAAGTAACATTATAGCTAATTAATTTAAACGACGTAAATGTGGAAGATCGGCTAGTTGTATTATTGTGTTTAACACGTTCACGCCGGGGTGACCCACCGGTGGGTCACGCTAGACTGTCTCATCTTGGCGGCGCACCAGAGTAAAAACTTCTTAGCGGATAATGACTATCTATTAAAATTTTAATAACTTTCCATTTCACATGTATAATATTTTTTTTGTCTTATTTCTTCTTAAATTCCACACTTTCAGTAAAATCTGTTTTTTTTTTCTTTTCTTTTTTTTTTTTTTAATATTTAGGTTGGAGTGGAGCTGGACCAGTGGCCAAGTCCTGGGCTATATGGTTAAGGGTTTTCATAACCTAGGTACATGCTCAGGGCTTGGAGGAAAGAAAAAAAAAAGAAAAAAAAAGAGTAAAAACTGGTAACAAATAAATTTCATATTTTAATTTTTTTCCAGGAATAATAAAAATCCATAACTACCAATTGTTTTTAACGGATGCAATTTTTACATTGAAATGCTTCTTCGCCGTGATAAATTAATTTCCTTACAGTGAATTGTTATTGTTGAGAATCGATTAACTCATCCCGAATATTATCTAATACTGAAATAGTTCTTCTACCAGCATTTTCTCTTTTCCCGTACCAGTATTTTCACTTTTCCCGGCGTGAACGTGTTAATAAAAATTTGCATTTGTCTACATATCATTTCAATAATTATTTTATTAGCACTAAGAAAACACTTTTTGTAATTTATAAAAGTTGACTAATAAAGAATAGCGGAGTTCACACATAGAGTTGAGTTTAAAAATACATTTACTTAGAATTAATAAAATATTCTGGTAGTTAGACATAAATAAATTGAATTTTTTGCAAAATAATATTTCGATCGATTGTTAAATTTACCATGTGAGTAAGAATTCTGTGACAGCATAATAAACAATTTCAGGGAATAAAGATTCGATCTTAATTTATCCTTTTTTTTCTTTGCATAACCGATCTCTTTCTTGATATTAAAAAAACTATAAATCAGGTGATTATTTTCAAAGTTCAATAACCCAGCCCAACCGATAGTGGCGAACGGCTCAGATCTATGTCATACGGAAATGTAAATGTTGTGATACTTTGGATTAATAAACTCTTATTTAATTTAGAACAAGGTTGCCAATAATATTATGACAATCTTAATATATGCTGAAAAAAAAGTAATTTTTCATTTATCACTGCTTTATACATACATATATTACAGCAATTTGTTTTGAAAAGATAAAGAACTGGTAAAAAAAAGCTTTTTATTTTACTTATTTTTCTGAAGAATAAAGTATCTATGGCTATCACTGCATAATGATAGTGCTACGTACTTAATGATAAAATCAGAGTTGCTACAATCTGACAAATTTCTTTAAGAATTAGCTTACCAGAAATAATTTGGATATTTTAAGATGCTAGTCTCGACCAAAAAAATATAATGCGTTTAACTCATGACATATGTAATTGAAAGAGGTGAATTATATAAGCATACGAATTATTTGAAAATAGTGGTGGATAAAAATCTATTAAATTGAATTTATTAAACCAATAATCACAATTGATAAACTGCCACTTTAGAATATATATTTGCTGTCCGGAGCAAGTTGGCTTCTCTGAAGGATGCATAAAGCGACAGGAATGTTTTCGTAGGGTTCATAATTATTATTAAATAATTATTGAAATGATAATTAAACAATTATCGAAAAAGAATTTACAATAGGTATAAAAGGAGTCTTGGTGTCAGGGGGAATAAAGCGTTCGCCTCCCATAGTTCCAGATTCGAATCCCAGCAGTGGCTGGCTGGTAAGAATTCTGCCCCCGGCTCGTACCAACCCCCGTGCCGACATAAAATATCCTCAGTTGTAGAAGGATCATGGGTTAGGATTCTTTTCCTGTCGGGCTAACCGTGGTAATGCATGAATCTTGATTTTTAAAGTATAAAAAGGGAAGAAAAAAGACAATTTTTCAACTAGCTATAAAAGTGAATAATTCAAACATTAATATATACGATCTATTAGTTATCAGGGGTTGCCAAACTTTTTTGATCATCGACCCCTACATAATTTTTCGAAATCTCCATCGACCCCCATAAAAGTAATTTTCTGTTAATTAAAATAAAACTCTATTAGATACTGTGTTTGTACATTTATTTTATGATTTTGAACATTTATTAAAGTAATAGTACATAGTGTAACAATAGTTTTATGAAAAATATATTAATGTTGAAATATAAATACCTTAATATTTATGAAATAATAAGTAATTATAAGTAAGTAGAAATAATAAGTAAAGTAACTACGGATTTATTGCTTCTTAATCAATGACATGGGTGTGCCTGGTGTTTTTTTTTCTTCAAGGTTCGTTATATTGGGTTCAAAATTGGTCAATTTTAATCTTAAATCCCCTCGAAACTCCACATTTAATTTATTTCTGTTCTTAGTTAAGATTGAATTTACGTGACTGAAACCGGCTTCAACCATATAGGAACTTGGAAATGCTATCATAAATGGCTGAGCTATTTCGTAAAGTCTTACATATTTTTGCATTATATTTATATTTGTCCAAAATTTGCTTATTGTTAAATTTTTAAAAAGCGTCTTTGCTTCAAATCCCCATAATAATTCAGCAAGCTCATCTTGCAGGTTGATGTCCACGTTTTCAATTTGAGCAGAAAATGGCACAATAATCCAATCAGGGATGTCAATGTTTTCCAAATCAACAAAACGCAGTTTAAAATCGTCGCTCAATTTTTGAAGATTACCTGTATATATTTCCAAGTCTTCTTCTTTTATTTCTAATTGTCACGGATCTGAAAAATACTGATAATCCTTCGACCAATCGACCCTTCCGGTTCGGATCGACCCCCTGGCTCAGATCGACCCCCGCTTATGTTAAATAGACCCCTGGGGATCTATATAGACCACTTTGGCGACCTCTGAGTTAGATAATATTAGTTTTACAACCACTTTTTAAAATCGTTCCCAAAAACAGTATAAGTTTGCAGCTGCACCAATATGGCAAAAAAGAAGAAATAAATGAAATCAGAGCATTTTAATAATTGTTTTATTTTTTTCAGTTGCGTCTTTTCATCTGCTTTCCGCTGAAAATTTCAGTGTTTTTAAAAATAAAACTTTGTTTTAAATTCGGAATGTTTAGTCACCAGATGATTTCCGAAGCGTTTCGGGTTTTTTTTCCAAATATTTTTTAGAATTATAATTTTTTTTTAATTTTTTCTTTTTACAGTAACAGAGAGGCCAACTACTCCGGACACGCCAAAAAAAATAAAAAACGGTAAATAACCACAATGTAAATTTTGTAAATATTTGATTNAAAAAAAAAAACGGCACATAACTACAAACTAAATTTTGGCACTAGTTGACTATTTTCGCTTGCTTTTTAAAAGGTATAACAAGACATAACCAGAGATGCCAACTTGCTCCGGACAGCAAATATATATTTTAAAGTGGTAGTTTATCAATTGTGATTCTGTGTTTAATAAATTCAATTTAGTTGATTTTTATCTATCACTGTTTCTAAATAATTCGTAGGCTTATATGATTCATCACTTCTGAGCAGTTATGTCTTGCTATATCTTTTAAAAAGAAAAAATTGTCAAATATTTGCAAAATTTACTTTGTAGATATTAACCGTTATTATAATTATTTTGTCCTGTCCGGAGCAGTTGGCATCTCTGCACAATGAACGAACGAACTCTTTCCTTGCAATCAAGTGCTAAGGCGTGTTAGCACTAATTGAAATTATCAGAAGTATACTTTTTCACTTTTTAATAATTAACTTTTACATTATTAACTTTTATTCTTAATGATAGGTGGTAGTCATACATATGTAATTATTTGTAATAAATAGTTTTAGAACTCGTTCTATGTTTGAGAATTATCGTATTATTTAAGTTTTCTGGGGTTGTAATAATTTGATTTAATGTTGTTAGTAATTTAAGTTTTATTTTTTTCTTCAGAAAAAAATTTTGTGTTTATTTTGCAGAGGTATATTATATAATTTTTTAACGACATTATAGCCCTTTCGACTTTACTATCATTAAATTGCTATAGAGTGACATTAAGAATAAAGACTACTAGACAGAACTAGTACTAACTAACTAATCATGTTTTTCAGAGTACCTATCCATGAATGGATATCTGCTCTTTCATCAAAATTGAAGAATATGTGGTGGAAGGGAAGGGAGGTGCTGCATTAACATTAAGTTAAATCTCAGAATGAACAATAATTGATAAAATCAAGTCTGAGTCAAACATAAAAATAAATCGCAAGTTGATACATAATAAAGGGAACAAATTGAAGATTAAGAAAAAATATTTACACTATTTACAAAAGGGGGAAGACTCCCTGTGAAATTAAGTAGCAATGGTGAAATTAAGCATTTTTGAGCAAAAGGTAAATCATTTTATTTCACTAGACACTTCCTCGTCACCATTCACCATTTTTTTCCACTAAAAACTGCGCTTCTTTAGACAGAATCATAATAGTATTCTAATAAGAACATAAGTTTTCCACTTCAAAAGATTGTAAAGTTATTACAGCTGTATTTTGCCTGCAGGTGGGCATAAAGAGAATCACCATATGGATTAGGAAACAGTTGTTTCAATAATTTTGCTTCCATTTTTTTCAAAGCGCCTATTTGCGTTGGATTAGTCACGTTCTTTATTATTTTGTTTCGTCCAAGTAGGACAAGGAACTTTTTCTGCTAGGGGTGGAAGGGAGGGAGGCATAAAAATATTGAAATCAACCAACAGTCAAGTTGAATCCGACGCTAATTTTACATAGCTACAAACTAAATGTGCAAATATTAGACAGATTTCGCTAGTTTTTTTAAAGGTTTAGCATAATATGTAGAACAAAGTGGTGAATTATATAAGCTTATGAATTGTTTAGAAATAGTGGTGGATAAAAATATACTACATTGAATTTATTAAACCAAGAATCAAAATTAATAAACTACCACTTGATAATACTTAATCGCTGCCCGGAGCAAGTCGGCATCCCTGTGTATATAAATAAAACTATTTTTGTGTGTTCTATATTGCATTAATTTTTTCAAACCATTTTAGTAGCGATAATAATATAAAAAAAACTACAAATTTACTTGAATTATGTGTTTCTAATAATCTTGGCTTTACCGGTGACCCCCAAAGCATTCAACGTGTTAAAGGCTATATCGTGTTGATTCAACTTATTTCAAAATTTTTTAAGGTATGTCATTGAAGAGAAGTCAACTTGAAGAGAAGTCAACTTGAAGAGAGACCAACTTTTTATTCTCCTCTGAAAATTCCTTCCAAATGACAGCAGGACTACCAACTTTCTACACTTTATGTAAAAATTTGTTCTAGTGGTAGGTAAGTTCATGTTTTAATGTATTATATTTTTTTTATACATTTAAACTTATTTTCGTCACCACTATACACAAATGATTTAAACGTTAACCCTTTCGCGCCGACTGTCACAAAT
>NC_092213.1:74402653-74468202 GCF_043381705.1 Parasteatoda tepidariorum | reverse complement strand
TATTTATACAAAATGTATAGCTGGTATAAGTTGGTTCGTAAAATCTTTGTTCTTGTGTTTTTCTAATAACGACCAGTTTGGTGGATATTATTGGGTTAAATTAACGTGAATAATTGTACAAAATATTTATACAAAATGTATAGCTGGTATAAGCTGGTTCGTAAAAATCTTTGTTCTTGTGTTTTTCTAATAACGACCAGTTTGGTGGATATTATTGGGTTAAATTAACATGAATAATTGTACAAAATATTTATACAAAATATATAGCTGGTATAAGCTGGTTCGTAAAAGTCTTTGTTCTTGTGTTTTTCTAATAACGACCAGTTTGGTGGATATTATTGGGTTAAATTAACGTGAATAATTGTACAAAATATTTATACAAAATGTATAGCTGGTATAAGCTGGTTCGTAAAATATTTGTTCTTGTGTTTTTCTAATGTAGTTGGATATTATTGAGTTAAATTAATGTGAATAATTGTACAAAATATTTATACAAAATGTATGGCTGGTATAAGTTGGTTCGTAAAAATCTTCGTTCTTGTGTTTTTCTAATAACGACCAGTTTGGTGGATATTATTGGGTTAAATTAACGTGAATAATTGTACAAAATATTTATACAAAATGTATAACTGGTATAAGCTGGCTCGTAAAATCTTTGTTCTTGTGTTTTTCTAATAACGACCAGTTGGTGAATATAATTGGGTAAAATTAACTTGAATAAAGACAGAAGATAGAAATAAATATTTATATCAGACTTTTTTCGATCATTAAAGTTTGATAATTTCCTAGAGTGTTTGTTAATTGTCCAATTTGATTTATAATTTAAGCATGCATTTTACGCTTGTTATTTTTTCCGGTAAATTTAATTTATTATAACTTTAAGTAACATTATAGCTAATTAATTTAAACGACGTATAAGTGGAAGATCAGCTAGCTGTATTATTAAGTTTAATAAAAATTTGCATTTGCCTACAATATCATTTCAATAATTATTTTACTAGCACTAGAAAAACACTTTTTGTAATTTAAAAGAGTTGACTAATAGAGACTAACGGAGCTCAATCATGAATGTGAGTTTAAAAATACATTAACTTAGAATTAATAAAATATTCTGGTAGTTAGATATATAAATAAATTGAATTTTTTGTAAAATTAACATTTCTATCGATTGTTAAATTTATCATGTGATTTATCAAGAATTCTGTGAAACCATATATACAATTTCAGGGAATAAAGATTCGATCTTAGTTTATCCTTTTTTTGTTTTGCATAACCGATCTCTTGCTTGATATTAAAAAACTATAAATCAGGTGATTATTTTCGAAGTTCAATAACCCAGCCCAACCGATAGTGGCGAACGGCTCATATCTATGTCATACGGAAATGTAAATGTTGTGATACTTTGGATTAATAAACTCTTATTTCATTTAGAACAAGGTTGTCAATAATATTACGACAATCTTAATAAAGGCTGAAAATAAAATACTTTTGTCATTTAACACTGCTTTATGCATATATAATAGCTATTTGATTTGAAAAGATAAAGAACTGGTAAAATAAAAAAGCATTTTTTTCTACTTATTTTTCTGAAGAATAAAGTACTATTTGTGATTATCACTGCTTAATGATAGTGCTACTTGTTTAATGATAAAATCAGAAATCAGGGTTGCTACGAACTGAAAAATTTCTTTAAGATTCAGCTCACCTGAAAACATTTTGATATTTTTAGTTACTTTTATAGACCAAAAATTAATAATTAAAAAGAAATGTATAAGGATGCATGAAGCGACAGGAATGTTTTCGTAAGGCTCATAATTATTATTAAATAATTATTGAAATGATAATTAAACAACTATCGAAACAAGAATTTACAATAGGTATAAAAGGAGTCTTGGTGCCTGGGAGAATAGAGCGTTCGCCTCCCATTGAGGTGATCCAGATTCGAATCCCAATAGTGGTTGGTTGGTAAGAATTCTGTTCCCGGCTCGCACCGACCACCGTGCCGATATAAAATATCCTTTAGGATTCCTTTCAGGTCGGGTTAACAGTGGTAATGCATGAATCTTGATTTTTAAATAATAAAAAAAGAAAATACAGAAAGAAAAAGACACTTTTTCAACTCGCTATAAAAGTTAATAATTCAAACATTAGTATATACGATCTATTAGTTAGATAATATTAGTATGGGAAAAGGGCCGTAAGGCCTCAGACGCCCAGTTCCACTGCAACGAACGAACGAAGATAATATTAGTTTAACAATCACTTTTTAAAATCGCTCGCAAAGACCGCATAAGTTTGCAACTGCGCCAATATGGCAAAGAAGACGAAATAAATAAAATTAGATCATTTTTATTATTATTTTTTTAGTTGCGACTTTTCATCTGCTTTCCGCTGAAAATGTTTGTGTTTTTAAAACTAAAAATAAAACTTTGTTTTAAATTCAGAATGTTCAGTTACCACCGACGTTTTTCGGTCTTTTTTCTCACGAATTTTACAGAATTATAATTAATTTTTTTTTAATTTTCCCTTTTTACAGTAACAGAGACGCCAACTGCTCCCGACACACCAAAGTAGTTAAGAAAGAAAAAAAAAAAAAAAAAAAAAANAAAAAAAAAAAAAAAAAAAAAAAAAAAAAAAAAAAAGAAAAAAACGGCGAGTAACTACAACTAAATTTTGCCAATATTATTTGACTATTTTTGCTTGCTTTTTAGAAGGTATAGCATGACATACCTACAAGTAGGTGGTAAATTATATAAGCCCACGAATTACTTAGAAATAGTGGTGGATAAAAATCTACTAATTTGAATTTATTAAACCAAGAATCACAATTGATAAACTACCACTTTAAAATATTTATTCGCTGTCCGGAGCAAGTTGGCAGTAATGGTGAAATTTAGCATTTTTGAACAAAAGGTAAATCATTTTATTTCACTAGACATTTCCTCGTCGAGTTTCACTATTTTTCTCCACTAAAAACTGCGCTTCTTTAGATAGAATTCTAATAAGAACATAAGTATTCCACTTCAACAGATTGTAAACTTATTACAGCTGTATTCTGCCTGCAGGTGGTTATAGAGAGAATCACCATATGGATTAGGAAACAGTTGTTTCAATAATTTTGCTTCCATTTTTTCAAAGCGCCTATTTGCGTTGAATTAGTCACGCTCGTTATTATTTTGTTTCGCCCAAGTAGGACAAGGAACTTTTTCTGCTGGGGGTGGACGGGATGGGGAAAGGTATAAAAATATTGAAATCAACCAACAGTCATGTTGAAACGTAACTATAAGTTTAACACGTTGAATGCCACGCTAATTTTACATGGCTTGCCCGTCTGGCCACAATTTTACATAACTACTAACTAAATTTACAAATATTGACAGATTTTTCTAGTTTTTTAAAGAGTTTTGCATGACAATTGATAATATAGTGGGGATTTATATAATTCTACGTATTGTTTAGAAATAGTGGTGGATAAAAATATACTAAATTGAATTTATTAAACCAAGAATCACAGTTAATAAACTACCACTTGAAAATATTTATTCGCTGTCCGGAGCAAGTTGGCATCTCTGTGTATATAAATAAAACTATTTTTGTTTGTTCTATATAGCATACCTGCCAACTTTTAATCCTTTTCATTATAATTTTTCCCAGTGGTATTAAAATGGAATTAAAACTTCAATTTTAAGCAAACAAATACGTTGTATTTGAGAAAACTTAAGTTGACACCCATGATAGTAACGCATATTCATATATACGCTTAGTTTTTGTAAGAATAGTGGTGATCAAAATCATTTAAAAATTAAAATTATAAAGGAAAAAATAGTATATATTTACTACCACTTTAAATATGGAAATAAAATCTTCCGGAAAATCCGGAGGAGTTGGCAGGTATGATATAGCATTAATTTTTTCAAACCATTTTAATAACGATAATAATATAAAAAAAAGTAAAAATTTAGTTGAATTATGTGTTTCTAATAATCTTGGCTTCACCGGTGACCCCCGTGGCGCTACGAACAAACTCAGTGCCGGTCACCGGTGACCTCCATGATATTCAATGTGTTAAAGGTTATATTGTGTTGATTCAACTTATTTCAAAATTTTTTAAGGTTTGTCATTGAAGAGAAGTCAACTTGAAGAGAGACCAACTTTTTATTCACCTCTGAAAAACCTTTCCAAATCACCGCAGGATTCTCTACGAGGGACTTTCTACGCTTTATGTAAAAATTTGTTCTAGTGGTAGCTAAGTTCATGTTTTAATGTATTATTTTTTTTTTATACATTTGAACTTATTTTTGTCACCGCTACACAACACAAAAATGATTTAAACGTTCTTATGCAACGCCACTTTATTCTAGCTCTCTCAGGGTGAGGCTTTTAAAATGTTAGCAAAATTATGGAAAATAATGAAAGCTTTGGTTTTTAAATATCTACCACTCTATAAAATATTTTGCAAAAAAACGTAGTAGTTGGCAGGTATGCACCAGGAAAAAATTTTGATCTTTATCAAACCTTGAACATGACAATTAATATAGCATGATTATGCTAATTTAATGCAGCTTAAATTTTAGAATATGTTTTTTTTCCCTAATTTAAGATAATGTATAAAAAAATAATATATTCTAATTTCTTAACAAGAAGGTTAAATCATTCTGAACATTTCAGTGAGCTCTTCTACACATAAAATTAACCTATTAATGACAGGAATTATTATTGCTTCTAATACCCGTGCAAGGACGCCGGTTGTGGGTGTTTCTACTGATGCGTGAAGGTTTTATTTATTATTTTGGTGTAACAATACGAACGTGACCGGATTATAAGCATTATCTCTAAGACGCGAGCAATAAATTAACGCTAAATAGTTTAATCAATGTTTATTTTTACAAATTGACACTTTTACGAACTTTTGATAGTTTCTTGATGTTCAGATGCTTCCTGTTTTTATTATTATTGGCTATCATTCTAAGAGTTAGATGTTCTAAACAAGCTGTTTGGATCAATAACATAAATTAGGTTTTATTATCAAATGTTCCTGTGGTCTTATTGTTCTTTTTATATCTTCACCGGGTGAAAAAATGCCTTCGGGTACTTCCTTGTAGCTTAAAATTGAGTTTAAAGTCACAACCTAATAATACATCAAAATACCGAGAATTTTTCAATAAACTGTTTGTTATAGAACACAACTTTAATGTTGCATTATATAAGCTTTTATATTAGAAATTCAAATTTTTAGCTTGAATTTTAATTGCATAAATTTTGAATGCAATAAACTTTGAATAGTATAAATTTTGAATGATTTATTGATATATATTAATAAAGTTCTTATGGAACATCTTAACTGAATTCTAACTCCTTAAATAAATAGTTCGTCAAATGTCCATTGTATCAGGATTAGCATTTCGTTTAAAAGAAATCCATTTCTTCCAGAAAATAAGAAGAAGCTGAAGAAAAAGAAAAAACAAAGACAAGATGGAAGAAACAAAGAACGAACTAAATTGTCGAGCAATACTATAGGAAAAGTAAAAAATTAAACAAGTTAAATTTAGTATAATAAAAAAGTTCTAAAAAAATTCACTCCCTTTTCTACACAAAAAACTATATTTATAATATTTACTCAATTATTTTAAAATCAATATATCACAAAATTTAAGCTTATTAAATATTCATGGCCGGGACAGCCTGGTTGGCAGGACGCTGGACTCACGCTTGTGTTCATGTTGTTCGAATCCAGCCGGCCGAAGAGTAAATAAGAGCCGGCCGTGTAGTAAATAGTGACAGGTGCTCGTTAACCCCTTGGGGACGGGTGATTCAGAAAAGCATTCGTACAAAATCAGAATCAGGATGTAATTAAATAAAAAACGGTAACTTAAATGTAGTCATTTCTAATATGACAGACTTACTTTGTTTTTACTTTAATTACTGTTAGTTTAACCATAAATATAATCAATGTTAGTTCAAAGTATAACTAAATAGTTCTATTTTGAACAAAGTAATGGTGAATTAAATAAATCAAACAATTATAACTCCGCCCACAAATAAACTGCTAATGAATTACTTTGATTACCACTTTTATCTTTTTACCCCGGTTGATAAGGTTTTATGCTGGCACGTATTTGTTACAATCGGCGCGAAAGGGTTAAAGCTGACGGGTCACAAAGTCCTCCATTCTCCTATGATAGATCAATACCTCTGGGAAGAGAAATGGTGGCTTAGGGGATAGAGCGCTCGCCTCTTAATGAGGTGACCCTGGTTCGATTCCAGCGATAGCTGGACGATTTCAACTCCGCACCCAGCTCTCATTGATGACAGTGCTGACGTTAAATTCCTCAGTGGTAGACGGATAATAGGCTAGAGTCCCCTTGCCATCAGACTGACCGTGGGAGGTTTTCGTGGTTTAACTCTCCATGTAACGCAAATACGGGTGAGTTCCATTAAAAAAAAACTCCACGAAGGCAAATTTCTCCCAATACATGATTCAGATGTTCCCTTGTCATCTGGATTGGATTGGATTGGGTTCAAAATTACAAGACTGCGGAGTTCTTTAGTAGTCGTAAACTCAAATTTGAGTAGGCAGTTCATCGACGGTAATAAAATAAATAATGTAAATTGAATAAAACTAAAATGTTTAATTCATTAAACATGTTAAGAATTTTAAATAAGTCTGTAAAGTCAACTAAAAACGATTAATTCCTTTTATTAAGCCATGTTTGTTTACGTTGAAAGAATAATACTATCATTTGTGAGTAATAGCGACCATAATTTTTTTATCAGATCATTTTTAAACATCTTTTACATTCGACCTTGTCTTTAAAAAGAAAAAAAAAAGGTTTATTCCTTTCTATTTTTTTTTAATTCTTTTTCATTCTCGGTCCTTTTTTCTGTGTTTATTCGTTCACAACATGTGTACTTCATCTTTCCTCACAGCTGATTTTTAAAAGATACTAACATACAACATTTAATGCCTAGCACAGAAATAAAGTCATGTTATGTCGGTAAAGCCGTAAAAAAATTCATTGTACGATCTTCACTGAAAATGATTTCTTTAATATGTTGAAACATTTACTTGTTTTATATCAATCACTTTATCTCTTTTTTGACATTGATAGAATAATTCACGAAGAATTCTTCTAGCTTCATCTGTAATTATATTATTTAACACGTTGATTACCACGCTAATTTTACATAGCTTGCCCGTCTGGCCACACGGGAAAGAACTACAAACTAAATTTGAAAATATTAGACAGTATTTGCTAGTTACACTTTAATAGTTTCCAACAAGTCTGTTAGTTTAACGGGATTATTTATATTCGTAGTAAAATGTAAAATCCAAATAAATAGATAAAAAAAGTAACTTTTTTTTTCATTATTCATATTCAAAAAATTATCAACAATTGATTTTGTTAATTAGAGAAATTTTAAAGATGAATAGTTTTTTCTATTAGATCTAAAAAGTAGCAAATAAATGCAGTTGTAATAATTATAAACAAAAATATGTTTGATGTATAATATATGTACCAGTTCTAGAACTGTTAATTACAAATAATTACATATTTGTGACTACCACCTATCATTAAAAATAAAAGTTAAATATAAAAAAATTTCATTTTCATTATTGGCAATGTTTGAGTTTCCTTCCTCATTTAAATAGATGCTCACTCGTCTGGGCACGTGATCTTCTTAATTAGGTAAATTATTCAGTGGTAATTTCAAACTTTTATTTATTATCTTTAGCATAATTTATAGTTTTCTGAATTGTTAAAATAAGTAATATTGTGATTTTGACGATGATTACTGTTAAAGAGCCTAAATTGCAATTTGTTCCAGCTACAATGTCGTTAGTGTACTTTTCAGCCTGCTTCGTTCGTACCTAGTGAAACTTAGATTCTTTTTTTAAACCAAGAATTTCTTAGAACAGGTATTATTAAATCGAATCATCTCACTTCAGATCAAAATTTATATTTTACAGTTACATTCTCTCCAATAATTAAGATTTGAGCAAAATAATTTTTTAAATTGTTAAACTAAAGCTGAAAAAAAATACTATAAAATTTTTATTAGGATGTAAGATTAGAGATGCAAACTGCTCCGAATTTTGCAAAATATTTCCATAAATTAAAATTTGCAGATTTTCGGTTATGTACCGAATTTTAAAAATGCATGCATATAAAGATATACGTTCTTTAAAAACTTCTACATCCCGACGAACTATAAACCTTACCAAAAATATAATTTTAAAGAAATCTGAATTCGAGATAATATTCAGATCTACATCCGAGTTAAGTACAATAAAATATTTTTATAAATGAAACAAAGAACTTGTTTTTTGGTGCATTTTTTCTCAGATTATTCTAAAAATTCTGGAATAGCATGAATTCGACAAACAATTTCTTTTAAAAAAAA
Organism: Parasteatoda tepidariorum; assembly: GCF_043381705.1. Classification (NCBI taxonomy): domain Eukaryota; kingdom Metazoa; phylum Arthropoda; class Arachnida; order Araneae; family Theridiidae; genus Parasteatoda; species Parasteatoda tepidariorum. The sequence goes on along the minus strand of NC_092213.1, from coordinate 74,459,799 downwards.
TGTGTTTTCCATACATCTTTAACTGTGGAAAAAAAATAATTGATGACTGTTGCAATCTAAATGAATAAAAGGTGATAAAATATAATTTTTTTCAAAAATAAAGAAGTAGAAATGAGGATTTTTTTAACACTAAACATACCATAACCAGTCAAATCACCGTTTAAGAACTTTTGCATCGAAAATGCGCTTATCATCTTGAAGATTTTGCACATTTAACTTTGTGACTTTTTCTAACAATTATATACAGTTAATATTCTATTATTATTATTTTGTTTGTTTCGAATAATACTTGTCGCATACCTATTTTTACCTCAACCGGTCATACGGGAGAATAATTTATTGCTTCATAAGGTTATTATCGGATCAGAAATTATGATGCAAGGCGTGTTCAACGTATTGCATTCGATTAGTTGCACATTTCTGCAAAGACTGTTTAGTTCAATCAGAATAACTGTGAATTCAAATTTTAAGAAAGTACCTACAATTTTAGATTGGCATTTTTGTGTAAGAAAAAGTGACAAAAACTAAATGTTTTGGTAAGTAGCTTACATTTTATTTTGGTAAGTAGCTAATACTTTACTTCATTTCTAAATAACTGTTAGTTTTTACCCAGAAAAATGTCGAAACAATCAAGACAGCACACGTTCTTACAAGAAATAATATTAATTATAAGAATAATTATACGAATTATAATTCTTATATATTCTTCCTATAAATGAAATTATTCTTATGATGAATTTATTCTTATAATTATTCTTTTAATTATAAGAATAATTATAATTCTTGTAATTATAATAACTATTAGAATAATTATTATAATAATAATTATAATTGTTATATATTCTTATAATTATTATAATAATAATTATAATTGTTATATATTCTTATAATTATAAGAATTATTATTCTTATATATTCGTATATTTATAAGAATTATAGAATAATAATAATTAGATGAAATATGTTTCTGGAAAATGTACTATCGAAACACCCTGTATTGTAAAAAATGCATTGAGCAATGAATTAAATTTTTTTATTCTTTGTGTTTGTAATACATAAAAATTAGCAATATACAATTTTGTTAAATTGTAATAAAGTTTTTTATTTTATTTCCTTCCTAACATCCATATTTCATACATTCAATCAAGAAACATAAAGTCCAGTTATTTGACAGGTTATGGTAGAAATGGGTATATATTAACACGTTCAGGCCGGGAAAAGTGAAAATACTGGTAGAAGAACTATTTCAATATTAGATAATATTCGGGAGGAGTTAATCTATTCTCAACAATAACAATTCACTGTAAGGAAATTCATCACGGCGAAGAAGCAATTCAATATAAAAATTGCATCCGTTAAAAACAATTGGTAGTTATGGATTTTTATTATTCCCGGAAAAAAACTAAAAAATGAAATTTATTTGTTACCAGTTTTTACTCCGGTGCGCTGCCAAGATGAGACAATCTAGCGTGACCCACCGGTGGGTCACCCCGGCGTGAACGTGTTAAGTGTTGGTATGTTCAGTGTTAAAATCCTACTAATTCTGTACACGGTAGCATCTTTCATATTCAATAAAGGAACACTTTGTCGTACAATTTCACAAGTTGAGAAACAACAATTTATAAATTTGTGCCTATTNCCATGGGTGAAAGCCCTTATATAGCAAGACGGAAAAGAGAAAAACCTGGTACGTAAAACATTTCATTCCAGCATTTTTTTCGAAAAAAATGAAATATCTGTAACTATCAAGATTTCTTTTATAATTCTGGCATATATATAAAACTGCTTCTTTTACAAGATAAAGTAGATATTGTTGAAACATTTAAAAAAAGAATAAGTAAAATCCTCCCCAAAACTAGCTATAAATGAAATGGTTTTACTACCTGCCTTTCCTCTTTTCCGTCTCGCTTTCACCACTGTGTCAAGTTAAGCCAACGCTTCCTATAACTGAAAGTCTCCATACGGTTTTTTATAAGTAGTCTGATCAGACCACTATGAAGGTAAACCAATTTACAAAAAAGCCCTTTAGCACGTTCACGCCGGGGTGACCCACCGGTGGGTCACGCTAGATTGTCTCATCTTGGCAGCACACTGGAGTAAAAACTGGTAACAATGAATGTCATTTTTTAATTTTTTTAAGGGAATAATAAAAATTCATAACTACCAATTGTTTTTAACGGATGCAATTTTTATATTGAATCGCTTCTTCGTCATGATAAATTTCCTTACAGTGAATTGTTATTGTTGAGAATAGATTAACTCCTCCCGGATATTATCTAATATTGAAATATTTCTTCTACCAGTATTTTCCCGTATCAGTATTTTCACTTTTCCCGGCTTGAACGTGTTAATTTAAAATCTAGTAAAAATAAGAAAGTGGTAGCAAATATATGTCTAAAAATTTGCTTAATTTATGAATATGATTATTTTGCTGCTGACTGCCTATAAAAACTCGTGTGGAGTCTTTCTAATGTAGGAGGGGATTTGGATGGTTAGGGAGTGTTTGGCGGACGATATCGCTCAGCTAGGGATGCCCCTTAAAATTCTTGCGTTTTTACACTACCGTATATACCTGGGAAATGGCCATTTACATTATAAAAAACATCAGTGTAGAGAATACCGGGCAATGGCATACAATTTGCTTGTTATTATAAATCTGATTATTATTTAATAATAATAAAAAATATTATTAATGAGCCTGTGTACCAGATACTAATATACTGCATTCCAGACACTCTATTTTCTCTATATTTATCGCAAAAAAAAAGAAACATTCTTGAGGATGACCCGAAGACACGTGGATCCGAAGAATTTTAATCTTCTGCTGAGGGGACGTTGATTGCCCGACGAACTGCGCTGAAGTCGAGTACAACCCTTAGAGGAGAGATTTACATAATGTCTAATATCTCCTCCACCTCTCTAATATCTTCTCTAAAGTACAGCCACGGTCCCTTTGCAAACTGATAGACAAAAGTGGACACTCACCCGCACACTGACCACAGACATTGATGCTAGACTTCGGTCCACTTTGAACTGTGTCTTACGATCAGTCCACTGTCATACTAAAGCAATGCTATATTATATCCTGTAGTTGTTACTTTCTTGAATTTACTCTCAACATCAAACATTACATATTCAAATCTTTATTTTTAAGCATTTCTATAAAATAAACTCATATTTGCAACAAAAAAAAATTCTTGTTTTATAATGTTATTAATAATTGCCAACTTTTCCGCATTTTTTTCTTTTGAAGATTTTGCAATTTTTGGATTTATAAATTTATTTTGAAAGTTTTTTAATCACCATTACATCGACATAAATTAATCCTATACATAAAAACATAATCAAGGTGAATACTGAAGCACTTGTAGTAAATTTTAAATATATTTCAGTCTATAATTGTAATTCAATTTGGAGAAAAATCATCAGTGAAATAGAAATGACACTTTTTAAAGGAAAATATAAAATTTCTTATCGAACATAACATATAATCAAACATAACATATTATCGAACGTATATCGAACATAAAAAAAAAACAACCATTTATAAAATATCCCATAAGTAATTCCTATCGCGCTTTTCATATGAAAATAACTAAATTCTTTTAAAAAGAAATATGTTTCCACAATAACCATTTTCAACGTTTATAGCAATTCCTTTGAGTTTAAATTTCGGCTTATAATTCTGCTTATAAATTCGGCTTATTTTAATCACCTTCTGCTTATGTATATACAGCAGAAAAGAATTCATGCCTAGACTAGATATAGAACAAGGACATGCAAATTTAACAATCGGACATAAAACTTTATTTAAGATTACTAAAGATAAAACGATGAGAAAACTTCATTCCTCTAATTAAAATTTTTAAATATAGTCTTTTATAGGTTATAACGTTCACAATTACCCTTAACTTTGTTTATAATGCACCCAAAAAGAAGCTTAATTATTAAGGGTTCCATAGCCGAAAAAAACTTGGAACCTCTGTTCTAGACTATAAGCTCAACAGAATTTNTATTAATTGTATCTTCGAAGCCACAAAATAGCTTTGTATCGTATTTTACTTTCGTTTCAAGAGACACTCGTTTCTTGACTGTTCGAAATGCGAAACTACAAAAAAATGACGTCACTTAGTTGTCATTACCCATTTATAATAGAACCCTTTGTAGGACAATTCGGTGAACCCGTTCATTCAGATGTATGAAACAATGGACATATTCTCTATTCGGCTTGAAACTTTCTGGTGCTTAAACCAAAGGCTCTTAAAGGCGTCACTAATAGCTGCGTTGAGTTGTTAAAGGGCTTCATCATTATCAAACGATTTTTTTTTTTTTTGCACCACATATTCCATTCTAAATTCCTTTTTTTTCTTCCTGTGCACATTTTTAAAATGTTCCTGAAAACGAAATTGTACTGAACAAATGAAAATTTATTTATGGAATCTAAATTCATTTTATGCATTTTTTTAAAAATTGGAGATAAAAAAAAATGCTAAACTTTCTTTTTCAATATTAACCCTTTCTCGCCGACTGTCACAAATACGTGCCAGCATAAAACCGTATTGACCAGGGTAAAAAGATAAAATTGGTAATCAAAGTAATTCTTTAGCAGTTTATTTGTGGGCGGAGTTATAATTGTTTGATTTATTTAATTCACCATTACTTTGTTCAAAATAAAACTATTTAGTTATACTTTGAACTAACATTGATTAGATGTATGATTAAACTAACAATAATTAAAGTAAAAGCAAAGTAAGTCTGTCAAATTAGCAACGACTACATTTAAGTTACCATTTTATATTTAATTACATCCTGATTTTGTAAAAATGCTTTTCTGAATCACCCATCCCCAAGGGGTTAATCATTATTAATCTTTTTCAATTTTCATCATTATCAAACGATTTTTTTTTTTTTGCACCTCATATTCCATTCTAAATTCCTTTTTTTCTTCTTTTCGAATAATGAACATTTTTAAAATGCTACTTAAAACCAAATTGTACTAAACAAATGAAAATTTATTTATGGAATTTTAATTCATTTTACGCATTTTTTCAAAAATCGGAGATAAAAAAAAATACTAAACTTTCTTTTTTAATACATTTAAATGGGTAATTTTTGTAATGACACTATTAATTAAAGCAAAAAAAATTATTCTGTGAAACCATGAGAGTCCGATTAATTTAAATTCGAACTAAGAAGAAACAGCCAAATTAAAAACTAGTACTAATAAGTTTTTGATTAATAATAATAGGAATTTTTTTTTTCTAGCTGATTAGTAACGAAATACAGGGTGTTTATAAATTCCCTGACCCATTCTGATGTTTAATAACTCATAAAATAATGAAGATCTAAACGAACTTATGGCATTTATTGATGAAATAACTCATATATTTTCTTCAGGTTTGAATATCTTTACTCTTGTAAATATCGTCTGCGCGTGTGGTTAATTTCAGATAATTTCATTTTCCAGTCTAAATATCTGTACTTTTCTAAATATCGTCTGCTTATTAATTGTATTTTTCTCTCTTTTGTTTTTGCAATGTTATGTTTACTTTTGATGTGTTTGTTCTATACAGTACTTTTCTATGTGATGTTTTATTCGAGCGGATATTAAGGAGAATGCATACACCGACATGCTTGCCGCTACCTGGCGTGAAATTGACTATCGACTTGATATTCTCCGTGCGAAGAAGGGGGCACACGTGGAAGTTCATTGACAAGGGTCAGGAGACTTTTTGAGTCTATCTAACCATTTCTGTTATTAATTTTAATTTATCTTTATTATTTTATGAGTTATTAAACATAAAAATGGAACCGGGACTTTATAAACACGCCTTATCTAAATGCTTTGTCATTTTAAGACGTGGTAGTTATCAATGTATTATCTCTTTCTGAAAAAGACTGACAGTAATGTATTTTGATCCACCATTTTTTATTTATTCGAAATAAATTTACGGCGAGACTTAGTCGTCAAATAATGCGATTGGGTTATCATTATAAACGCAAGCAATATTCGTGACTACTTGTATTCAGGTCTCGTAGTCATAGTGTCCATAAGCAATTTTAAAAGTGGTAGAAAAAGTTAGAAAATTATAGGTATTTTTATAAATTCGTGTCCACCACTAAGCTTAATTTTTCTAAATGTAGCAGAGATGCCAACTTGCTCCGGACAGCAAATAATTATTTGTGAATGGTAGTTTATTAATGTGTGAATCTTGGCTAAATAAATTAAATTTATTAAGTTTTAATCCACCACTATTTTTAAATAATACTAATTGTAATCTAGTCTGAAATGGAATGACTTTAAAACTTATATAACAGCCACCACTCGAAGATATCAAATTATTGTCAACATTTATTTTTTCATACTGTCTACAACGTTATTCTCTATTAAATGATGTGTTAACGCAATGCATGCTGGCATAATAGAAAATTTTTCCAAACCCCCGTGTTAAATCCTTTTAGTGTCGTAAGGAACTTAAAACGATTCGATTTACTTGAAGCTATTGCGATGTGTATTCACATCTTTTCTTCAGCAGAAAAGAACAAATAAGAAATGTTTGAGAATAAGAAAGTAAAAGGTTCAGAGTAAAATGAAATAAAGCTTTGTATTAAATATTTTATTATCTTAATTAAAGCATAACAAAAACATTAATAGGCTACCACCTTTATAATCACATAACAGGCTTAATTTTTCAGGAAGCTGCGATCACTGCCTTTACCATACAACCATTAATATATAATCAGAATATGTCACTTAAACTAAAGAAGCTACTATATACAGCAATGAACCGCCCAATACTTTCCTATGCCTCACCTGCCTGGACAACGATACCTCAACATCTACTGAAGAAATTAAACCAGTGCCAAAACAAGATCCTTAGAAAAATAACCTGTGCAAGATGGTTCATCCGGAATACCAATATACATGCAGACCTCAAAATACCAACTCTATCACAGCATATATACAAGCTAANCTACTAATTTTCAACTCCGTAGCCTTGTAATTTTGAACCCCATTCAGAAGACAAGGGAACTCCTGGATCGAGTATTGGGAGAAATTTGCCTTCTTGGAGGACAATTTGATGGAACTAACCGCGTTTGTGTTACATGGAGAGGAAGACCACGAGAACCTCCCCACGGTAAGATTTACGGCAAGGGGACTCTAACCCATGATCCATCTACCACTAAGGATAATTCACGACATCACAGTGCTCGGTGCAAGCCGGATGCGGAATTCGCATCGACAGGGATTCGAACCCGGTTCGCCTCATTGGAAGGCGAATGCTCTATCCCCTAACTCATCGTGGCTCAGTTCTCATTATTTATCGAAATATGTCACCAAGTTTGGGTTCCAGTAATCTATAACCCTTTTTTAATAATTCTATGATATGCATAGTAAGAGATAGCCCTAATTAATATTTGGTCCGACGAGTTTAACTTTTAAAAACTTTTACATTGTTTTTTTTAAAGCATATTTATCTAACTTGATAACTGAATTAAACGGAACTAGATGCAGTTACGGATGATAACTTAAATCCTATACCGCAATGGTCTTTTCTTAACTTGCAACAGAGTATAGAAATATCTCCTAAATATACAAATACGTTTTGGTTGATAGGAGTTAATATGTTTAATACAAACTATTTGTTTCTTCCATCTTTCTCAATCATATTTGAACTATTTATTGGCTGTGTCAATCAACCTTATCTTACAGCTAGCATTTCTCCTTTTCGAAAATTCGTAGTCTTGGTTTCAGTATCACTTGAAGTAAGAGCAGAAAGTAAGGCGGTAGTATAATCATTTTCTTTATAATTAGTTTTCGTGAGATCTTATTACACTAAACTATAAACTATTTGCTTTTCTTGTGTTAAAAATAAACATTCCTATTTTTTTTTCTTTCCGTCTAAGTGATAGATGCTTTCATCCGTGCTTGAAGTTAATTATAGACAAAAAAAGGAAAAAAAAGGGTGACACTATTACTATTTTGTATTTTATCTGAGATAAAACTTTATTTTTACCGTTTTAAACATAACTTAGCACATTATTTTTAAAAATTATATAAAAGAAATATTACCAGTGCGGAAAGTTTTGATCACCTTTAAAAAAAAGATTGGTTTGTTAATTTTTTTTTAATATTGAAATAAACTTACACGCGTTATCTATAAACTTAGATTGAAACTTATGTATTATGATTTGCTTTGATCAGTTTCTTATTTCTTTTCAATTGCTAAGGGAAATTTTTAAACAGTTAATCCAAGGAATAAATATTAAAATTTTTAATATTGTTTTCACTGGAAGAAATGTTTTAGCTGAAATGGCGAAGTTGTCCGCAATGCAAAGTAAGTAGTAAAATAAAAATAAAAATGGAAAATGAGGGTGTTTGAGGTTGTAAAGGTCATGATCGGGGTGTGACACTCGTATTTTTTTAAGGGCCAAGGGGCCCTGAGTTGGAGACCTTTTGAAACCGGTCTTCTCAAGTTGGAATGTTCGAAAATAGTCGGTGATATACTTATTTGTTCGATTCATGATAATCATTCTTTATTTTTTTATAGCAAGAGGATAATCATTTTATTCTTAATTCTCAAATTCGCTGTTAACATTTGAGAAAGTCATGGGCTTTTTTACATGGTAGTTTGAACATCCCGACGTGTTTGTAGAGCATGGCTTACAAATAATAGAGACTATCTTGGGGCTTTATTTCCACTGTGAGTCATTTATTCTAAAATAAATAAAAGAAAAAATTTTATTATATACAATTTTTATCAATTTAAAAAATTTAAATCATTAAGAATTTTTTACTAAGGGTAACAATAATAATAACAATAATAGTTATAAATAAAATTCGAATAGCTGTCATCATAAATATAATAAAATTTTTAAAATATTCCACCTATTACATTCCATTATTATTAGCACCAGTTACATCGGTTATATTCACCTTGTTATGTATGTTTAAAATATTGTATTCTGTCAGTTAATAAGGTAAAGTTGAATATTTAAAAAATAATGAACAAAACAAAATAATTTAAATTATTAGTGCTTGTTGACCTTAAATTTTATTAAAAATTGTTAGACCATTTTGTCAGAGTAAAAACTAAACAGAATATTAACTCTCAAGAGGTAGGCCTCGACCTTGGCGTACATAGATTGGAGTCTCTCAAATATTAATACCTCCATGACATCAACCATACGCCAAATTAGTCATACCCCGTAAGACACGTAGTCTGAGAAATTTTAGACTTCACAGCACTAAGAGGCAGTGAGGGGATTCAAACTTATTACCCTGCATTCCCAGCCACTAGTGGTATTGATCTATGTGACCTGTATCAACAGAGAGCTGCTCTATGCCAATTGCTCAACCATCGTCGGGAGTCGAACCGATGGTCAGCGTCTTTGGGTACAGTAAAAATAAACACATGAAACAAATGATAAATATGAGTCTGTGTAATTTTAAATTTCCCGGTTTATTGAATTTTCGTGAGCAAATGTTATTATAGGGCACTGGGCCCATGTCCAAGAGTTCGCGGGTTCGATCATCGCCGGCCGAAGACTCCCTGTGTAGCAAAGGGTGACTGATGCTCGTTAAATCTGTCGAGTTGCAAAGTCAACGATGGTTATAAAATAAAATCACAAGAAGCGAAGCGAAACAGACGCAGTGAGAAAATTTTTTTAGAACTCCCCCCCCCNCCCCCCCCCCCCCCGTGATAATGAATTAAAAAAGTTTTAAGATTTCAAAAACAAATTGAGAAATAACAGACATTAATAGTCATAGTAATAATTAAAAAAAATATTTTATGCAATATATTTTATGGCACTTATAAATTAAAATAAAAATAAAGAAAATAAATTATAAAAACTAAAAAAAATTAAAGATAAAAATAAAGAAAGAAAAAAATTATTAAAGATTAAAAATAAAGAAAATAAAGAATAAAAAAATAATAATAAATAGAAAAAATTATTTAAAATAAGTAAATAAATATAAAAATACATTTCCGTGGATAACCATTCTCAACGTTTATAAAAAATGGAATTAACATGCTTCTTTTTCGCTCTGCCTTTTTCTGAATTTTCCTTTTTCTTACCTTACATTTCAACGAAAACTACTAATCAAAGAGTTTAATAATTTTTCGCTGACAAGCTCGATAAAAATCTTAAGAATATGATTTGTTAGGACTGAGTAAAAGCTCACTAATATTATAGCAAAAACTTTTCGATTTCAACAGGTTCTTAAAAATAAGTTGGTGCTGCCATCTTTAGAAGCTAAATCAAACTTTTTATGTCCTTTCTATTTAATTTATTTATTATTATTATTTTTGTTGCGATCACTGGACAAAACATTTTACAGGGTTCGTTTATACCCTTATCTCTTTTTGTGTGAGGACTTAAGAAAAGATAAATTTTCATTCAGTTCAGGTGCGTTTAAATGTTTGCACAAATAATGGAAATAAATTTGTATGATTATATTCTTTCGAAATATTTCTTAAATATATAATAATAATAATAGATGATGTTTATTAAATAAGAATTTTTATTGAATTGATAAAAAAATGATTTTTTTCAAAGAACAAGGAATTTCAAAAAATTATCTAACAATAATAATAACTTTTTTTATTGTCAATTTACAAGATGTAAGGCTGTTAGAAGATAGGAACGTCACGCTTATAGGCTTCACTGAATTGAAATAATTGTATGAAATTATTTAATTATCAATTCGTATGATATTATTTCTTTTTTTCCTAAGCTATGTAATTCGGACACCTACCTAAATGAGAGAAACTCTCTAATCAAGGATTGGGACAAACTTTTCGATGATACTTAAAATTTATTTATACTTACTTCTAATAAAGATCATAAAAAAAGTAATTCGCAATTTATGAATCAGAGTAAAACCATATTTATGATAGTTATAAGAATAATTTATTTTAATTAAAATTAAATTAAAATAATCCACTTTGCGTTTCACGCAAAGGAATACCACGAAAAATTTTCTCAGACTTCTTGACGGTAATAAGATTCCAACTAAATGTTCAACTTTTTCTCAATGAAATTATTTTTTATAGTCAACCATTTATTATTATTATTATTATCCTTTATTGATAGGGTATCATCTTTCTGAATATAATGAAAAGTTCCTCTTAATAACTCAATCCAGAAAATCAAAGTAACGCGAAATTTAAGTATCTGAGTACAATCATATTTAGGAAAGTAATAGGAAAAACTTATTTTAATTTTGATTAAATTAAATTAATCAAATTTTGCGTTACACGCATAGGAAAACCACGAAAATGTCTTTTAGATTGCTGACCGGTAATTGGATTTCAGCTAAATGTTCGTTATTGTTATGAAACTTCTTTTTATAATCAATATTTATCATCCTTAAATAGACAGCCTGTCATCTTAGTGAATGCTGTGAATCACTCTTCTTATATTTTTAACACAACCCAGAAATCAAAGTAACTAGTAATTTAAATACAGAAGTAAAATCATATTTTGAATAATTAGAATTTACATTACGCACAAATGAAAAACACTAGAACGTTTTAATAATAAACTAATTGAACATTAACATACGATAATGAGACATCTCAACAAATATTATCATTTTCCAATTTATAGTGTTTATACGAAGTTTGATGTTTTGGGCAGCTTAGCTTTATTTTATCCTAAAAAGACTAATGTTTACATTGAGGTTTAATTTCATTTCAATTTAAAAGAAAATGATGGCCACTAGATGGCAGTAGCAATTATGTGCATACAGAGAAACGGATAGCCAACAATTCAGTCGGGGATTACCCGGAATGCTGGTAAGCGATTATTATTATTTCGTTTTAAGTATTCTAACTTATTAAGAAACGTATTGTAAAGAAGTAGACGATTTTAAGAATTATGTGTATAAGTATAAAGTATTTTCTTAATTTGTTTTTAAAAAAAGTAATTTTATTTACTATTTAAGAAATTTCGTTTTCAAAGAAACAATAAGTTTCGTTTTGGGTGAAAGTACAAAAGTTTCGTTATTGATAATTTATTTCTATGTGTAATGTATTTAAGTACCATAATTTATAAGGTATGGCTTTGGGGGGGAGGCAAAAAAAGAGGAATTAATAGAATTAGCATCAGAATTGGGTCTCTTCGTACCAGACCATGCTAAATTAATTGTAAATCTATTTTTAACTCCTTGATTTTTGTTGTGTTAAAGTTAACTAGGGGGCTCCGCCCCCTGCTCGCTACGCTCGCCAACCCCCAGAACTGCTTCGCAGTTCCATTGCTTCGCAATCTTATAAAAACATTTTAACAAATTTAAATTTTAAAATAAAAATGCCAGATATTGAAATCAATTACTTAATGAAATTTATACACTTCTCTGCCCCCTTCACAATTTGATTATCTTTTCTTCATGTAGCTGAGAAATTTGGAGCTGTAGCAGAGAATATATCTCAATAAGAAATGCTTTCCCGTTTAGAATTCCGCCATTCATTTCTCTGACGTCTGCCAGAGATATTTCGACGCCTGATAGCAGGCATTTTATTTAGGCAGCAGGCACTAAATAAATAAAAATAGAACTAAATAACTAAGATATCGTTTTAAATCTCAAATCAAAATAATTGTTTGTAGAAAGTTTGTTTTGGTTTGAATATTCGCACGTTTGTTTTGGTTTGAATATTCGCACGATGCCATTGCCATTCTATTGTAACGAAACAAAAAATTTATCATGAAACTAAAAATTTATCAAAGGAACTAAAGATATTGAATTCTTTTTTTAAGAAATTCAGTTCCGTTTTTTTTTATCCACTCTTATTTTTGTTTATCAATCTATTAATTCAGAAATGCTTTAAATCAAACGATGCTTACGGAAACAATGCTTATGCGAACCACCCGAAAAATGATTTGCTGAATTCTCATTGGTTGAAACTAAATTATTAATTTTATTAATTAATTAAAGGAAATTTTCATAATTTAAGACCTTATTGCACATCTACATAACAATACCTTTAAAACGACACCTTATTTGTTGAATTCTGTTGCGTAGTTTGGGAGTTTTTAGCGAGACAAAATATTGCTAGCCTATTAATATATAGATATGTGTATAAAGTTAAAAAGGCTTCAAAACTTTTTAATTAATAAGGCTTTTAAATCAAATTCGAAACAACTTCTTAAAATTGTAATTTTAAATGTGTGCATTTAATTTATTAAAATAAAAATAAATTTTAAAAAATATAAATAAATGACTGGATAAAATTAAAAACTTCGTTGTCAGTAATCTAATCTTCGTTGTCATAAATTAGTCAAAAATAAACAATTTTTTAGTTTAAAAAGTCAAAGTTTTTTTATTTGTTTAAAAGGTAAATTTGCCCCATATCCTGCTCATGAGACTATTTAATATCTTCTAGTTCGTAAGGATCAGAATTCCTTTTTTTTTTTTTTTTTTTTTTTTTTTTTTTTTTNTTCCCTTTTTTTTTACTTTAAAATTGTACAAATGATATATTTAATGCTTTCATGTGATATGCTGCAGTTTTAAATAGCACTTAAAAATATCTAAGAAATTGCTGAAATTATCAATTCAAAAAACAATCGACGAATATGAATTTAAATAGCGCCACACGTTTTGTTTTGCTATCTCATTTTATATTATCGTATTATATAGAGCAGACAGTTGCGTGTGGATGATTGTAAGCAAAGAGGCATACAAAAAACCCAATTTAATTTTCAGTTGATGCTTTTAAACTCCTTGCAAAAATGTAATAATAAAGGTATGCAAATTAACTGTCGCAAACAAATTAATATCAGGTGGGATGAAAGACATCGAAACCAATTTGATTGAATAGTAAAACTAGATGGTGTTTCTAACATCCGGAAATCTATCAGGCTTTTTTTTCTGTCACAAAATTTATCAGAAACAATTCAATATGGAATATGTTTTTTCGTTGATTAAACATTAACAGATATTTGTCTTTTAAAACATTTCACTATACAATAAAAATAATTATTCTGCAATTGTATTTATTTAAAACTAATTGATATAAAGCCTTAGTGTGTTCCATTGATATATTGAATGCTCGGTTTGGTTGGATGCCCGGGGCTGTTGCTCTTTCACATCCTGGTCCACTGTACACGATCAAGAGAAGAACTGATACTTCAAGCCCGTATCACATTTATTCTCTCTAATATTTAATAGACCCTATAATAAATCCTTCAAAATATAAGCCAAAAATTTACATAAATAATGATAATTTTTATTCTTGCACAAAAATTTAGCAAATGTAATTAAAACAATTAAAAGAGAAAAAAAAAATTAAGAAATATTTTTAACATACACATCAATTGAATAATATCAGCTTGCGAAATATTATTAATATTTTTTATTTTTACAAACAGTAGTAATATAACGGCCCTCACCTGCTCCGGGTGTAGGGCCTAGAAAAAGAATAAAAAATATTTATACATTTCAAGATATGCATTCATTTATATCCTTGTAGCGATTAATTGTTTTTCTATTCTAAATTTTTTTTTTAGTCAACATGGCTTATTTTTTACAAGCGCATCACTGCTAATTGATTATAATTTATTCTTTAATACATTAGAAAAAAGAGAAGATTTACGGATTTAGAAATGTACCAAAATCAGGAATAAATAAAAAACTTTTTTTTCGGAAGTTTGAGTTCACCAGACGGCCGAAGAATACCCATGTATAAAATGGTGACTGATGCATGTTTAATCTGTCAGGGTCACTAAGTCCTCCAAGTTCTCATTACAAATCAATACCTCTGGGTACTAATTCAGGAGTTCCCTTGTCTTCTGGATTAGGTTCAAAATTAAAAGGCTACAGAGTTAAACATTGGTAGTCATAAGTTCAAAATTGAGTCGGTTGTTCAACTGTGGTTATAAAAAAATTAAACTAATAATCAAATTTTATGTTCTTGTATTCTATTTAACTCCTTGTATATACGTTCGTAATTTAATGTTTTTAAGTTTTATAGATTTTGAGCAGCAAAGCAAAATGTAATGTAAATTTGAAACAGCAGCCAAAACGTTAGCCAACCGTGAGCATGAACTTGAACGTTTACGTATCAAAACTAGAGCTCAAAATGTTAACATTTTGGATTTAAGTAGTAACGATGAAAGTAAAAACGTACACACATATTTTAGAAAGTTAATGCTAGAGTATAAGATCAAAGATGGAGATATAAATTTTTATTTGAGCGGTATTGGTCTAAGTCAGTGTTTCCCAAACTTGTGTACCCTTTCTAAATTTTTCGTAAGGCTGTGTACCACTAATAAAAAATTTAATTTTTTTTTACTAAAAAAAAAAACTGCACAAAGGTTAAAAGTCAACTGGCTGTTGACACCACTAATTATTAACTGTTAACTCTGCAAAAAATAGACTATAGAAAAATACGTAATCGTAAATCTTCATGGCTAGCTTTGTTATTAAATAAAAATTTTTGAAATTTTCGTTTGTTGCAAGATATTTTGCATAAGAACACGTACCCCCGTACGCGTTCCCGTACCAAAGGGGGTACGCGTACCACCTATTGGGAAACACTGGTTTAAGTGAAGAGTATTGGGTATTCCAATTATTGGGACTACTTCCTTATGAAATTACGCAACTAATCGCGCGTATAAACGAAGATAATGTAAATAATTATAAGTATGCGAAAGCAACATTGCTTAAGAGATATAAGTTAAGTGCTGATTAACTTAGATTTAAATTTTTGAATCTTGTTAAACACCCAGAAAGTACATGGAAGGATTATTCTTTCGAATTACAAAGCTAATTTGAAGAATGGATAACAGGGCACGAAATTTTGGAATTTAATAGCTTAAAAAATTTAATTAATACTGAATAATTGAAAAAAAACAAGCACATTTAACAAGGCGGGAACATTTTGTAGACGAATAGCCTAAATTTAATAAACCAGATAAATTAGATCTGAGCGGTAGCGCTTCACGCTGTCGTGCCACAGGTCCCTAGTTCGATCCTCGGGTCGGGCAAGGTTGACTCAGCCTTTCATTCCTTCAATGGGTCGATAAATGAGTACCAAGCATGCTTGGGAACTAAACACTGGGGGTTCCGCGTACGGCTGACCACCTGACCGGAACATCTGCTCCTGCACCCCAGAGCCCAAGGTCAAGAAAACTGAGATGGGCACAGTAGGCCATAGCCCTCTATGGGCTGTCGCGTCTCTGAGTTTAGTTTAGATAATTATGATAATGTGCGATCAGTTATAAATGAAGTAACAGTTGTATATTGAGAAACTCATGTAATGCTAGTGACGATAAATTTCAGGTAGAAAAGAAATCAACTCCGTTTAGTGAAAACAAAAGTATAAATCTAAAATAGTTTGTAAGTTCGGATATACGAAGTGAAAAAGGGAAATATCCCGTTATTGCCCGGGGCCTAAAACCATTGCTTATTGTAAGAAATGTAAAAAGCAAGGCCATTCGCTTTAAAAATGAATCTCTAATTGCAATCAGATAACAGTGATTTATTTGGTTTCGGTAATCAAAGTGGTCCAGTTACGAAAGCTATATAGGTAAAGCTGTAGTAAGCATTCGCGTGGATGACGTAGTTGGGAAATTTATTACTTTATTAATTGGTAAGGATGATTCACAACCGTGTTATTTAATTTTAGGAAGAACTTGGCTAGACTTACCCTACATTGCTTTTGCGCGTGTTGGAGATAATTTGGATACGCAAATAATGACGTTTTTTTCTTTCTGAAATTCAAGTAGATTAGAGTAAAAATGCTGTTAAATTGAAAACAATAAACGAAGTAGAAATCGAAAGTAAATCGACCAATTTAATTGGGGGGTAAAAGTGGAAGAAAGCGAAAACTCGATTTTTAATGGGATAATTTTAGTTAAAAGTATAGGTCAGAATTTCAATTCTGTTCTTGAGGTAGTTAACGATGAAACGATTGTAGTAAAAAAAGGAAGAATTTAACTTAAAAATTAGGAAAGATCAGTGCTTAGGTAGGGGAATGGAGGTAGGTGAGGGAATTGATAATGAAAAAGTTGAAGTAAGTGCAATTAACAATGAGTAGTCTCCTATTTTAATGAAAGATATTAATTTTGACGAAGTTTTAGAAAGTATTAAAAGATTTGAACCAGATTGCACCACCAGATTTATTAAATAGATATCGTGATTGTTTTGCTTTAAACATAAGTGAGTTAGACTACACAAACTTATGCAAAATTCACATTGAAGAAATCGAGGGCAGTAAGCCTATTTTTAAAAAAACCATAGAAAACCAATTCCGAAGAAAGAAAACAAATATGAGAAATGGTCTCCGAATGGGAAAAGTATGGAATAGTTTCAAACTCAAGATCTCCGTATTCCAGTCCTGTATTATTAGTCAAGAAAGAGACAGGGGAACAACAATTCGAAACGTGACTAACAATTCAAACAGTTTGACCAACAATTCAAAACGATTTTACCGGGTGGTAATAAACCGGAAAAATTGGCAGAGCAAAAAAATGGTGGAGCAATATTTAAGAAACAAATAAAATTTCAGATAATTCTTAAGCTGTTACATGTTTTTTAGCCTGGATTCTCAATTTGAGGAAAATTTTCGAACCTTATTATTTAAATATACATATTTTATTTTTATAACATTCTTTGAATAGTAGACCCAATTTTGAGTTTACGTCAACCAAAGCTTGTAAGCCTTGTTATTTTGAACCCAATCTTGAAGACAAGGACACTCCTAGATCAAGTTTTGGGAAAGATTTACCTTCGTGGTTGACTGTTTTGATTTAACTATCTCGCATTTGCGTTATATAGAGAGGAAAACTACGAAAAACCCCACTGTTACGGGACTTTACGCCTACGGTTAAAGATTATCTTGTATATGCACTACATGAAGATTAAAACACGCCTTCTCACAGGTATCTTTTAAAACGAAACGATAAACATATCTTATATTTCTGAATTTAAATTCAAAGTGTTTACTTAACCAGTTCTCAACTGCATCACCAGAAAAAGAACAACTGTCACCAAAATCAAGAGAAATTATGTGTATAGAAGCGTGCTATCTTAAGTCGTTATCAGAGACCTGATTATCAGAATCGACGTTATCAGAGTCACGAGCGAAATGTTCTGATTATTCTTTGAAAAACGAATGCTTAGAAAACTTAAAAACAGAGAGCAGAAACTTTTTTGAATTTGAATATTTAGTTTCTTCAAAATGGAAATAAATTATGTTTCTCAATATGAACTTTTTCAATCAATGTATTTAATTTATTCGAGATGGAAATACATCATGGTTCAGTCACGTCTCATTTCAGCACCTCGCGAGATGACGGGCTTTTCATTTCAATGGAAAATCGAACGTTTCTCTACATTAACGTCTGGTTCCCTCATTACATCTCCAGATTTTTATCTTACAAAAAAGAAGAAAAACTTACAGTGGTACTTGGAATTTAAAGTTTTGGAAAACTGGGACCGTTACTCGACGCTTGGCGCGATTTTATATGAACTAAATCTATGCAATGAAGACGAGGTCAATATAGGCATTGACTTTACAATGGATGTATCTCTTAACCAGAAGGATTTATTTCGAAAAAGAGTTGATTCCATTGAAAGCTTTTGCATCCTCAAGAAAGTGAATTTGTTTCCACGCATACTATTTCCTGTACTGTTTAAGGATGATTTCATTAACTAACTATTCGAGTTAAATGTGGTCCAGCAATTGGTTGGATACCTCACAGGCCTATTTAGCTGCCAGCCAAAAACAACCCATTTGTATTGCAAAACGATCATTAAATAACTACATCAAGCACATAACACTTCTGTTCGGGAAAAACCAATGAATAAACAATCCATTCCAGACCAAATACGAAAGGCAACGAAAAATTCCACGACTGAAATTGCAACCTGTACCTCCAAGCAAACACAGACCTCTCAAACGGTAAATGCAGACGATAGTTGAAACTTAGAAACAACTTTCGATCAATTTAAAAAGAATCCTTATTCATTCCAAGAACTCTGATGTTACGATTCGATTCGAAGATATCGCAATCAAAGCGCATAAAACAATATCATGTGCAAGATTAAGAGTGTTTTGCATCATGTTCGAACATTCCACATTAAAAGCCGCGAACAATGAGATTGAAGTGACAGGCATCCGGACTTCTGTTATTAAAAAAACTCATCAACTATGTGTACTGTTACGAAAAATGTCACCTTCAATACGAAGAAGCATATGAGCTTTACAACGCAGCTGACAAGTATGAGATTTTGTATCTTAAAGAAGCTTGTATGAAAGATCTCTTATGTTCACATGACTATCTGCCTTGCTGGAACCGTGATGGTCCAGGAGAAAGAGCATTCACCTCACCAAGGACGTGAACCGGATTTGAATCCCAGCAGTGGCTGGTTGATACGAATTCCGCATCCGGCTTGCACCGACCACATGGACAGATCATGGGTTATAGTCCCCTTGTCGTCATTCTAACCATGGGAGGCTTTCCACTCCATGTAACACAAATGCAGGTTTTTCCATCAAAAAAGTCCTCCACGAAGGTAAATTTCTCCCAATACTTGATCCAGGAGTTACCTTGTTTTCTGGATTGGGTTCAAAATGACAAGGTTATGGAGTTGAACATTAATAGTATTAAACACAAAAATTGCGTTGGATGTTCATATAAAATATAAAATGAATGATGATAATATACGTAAATGGTGTAAGCTTTTTAATGAAGGGAGAAAAAATGATCATGACAAAGAACAATCTGGATGAACCTATTGTTATACTGGTCATCCACCATACAGCCCTGACTTAGCACCACCAGACTCGTTCTGTTTCCAAAATTTAAGGAATTCCTCGGTAGAAAGCGCTTGGAAAATAATGGCATGTTGAAAGAAACTGTTACTAACTAGTTTTACGGTTAGGTAGCAGAGCTCTTTGTTGATGTGATCTTAAAACTGATGCCACGACTGTACAAATGTTTCAAATTTAATGGTGAATATGTTAAAGAGTGAATACATGTTCATATTTTAATTTGTGATACAATTTACGTTCGTATATAAAATTTCACTTACTTCAATACAGTTCTTACTTAAAAAATGACCATTGCATATAAAGTAGCAAAATATTGAATCTAGTGTATTGTTTTGCGTTGAAACCAAATAAATAGAACTAATTGGTAAGAAGATATTATGGTTTCTGCATTAGAATTCTAGAAAACAAATGTCTTCTTCCTTCTCTACATTTAAATGAATATTAAATGAGAATGTTTTGTTCTTCCTTGTTAAGCGTAAATAATGAAAAAATTTACCTCACCATTATTCGCTTGTTCGTAAACAGTAACTTCATAAACACTTAGGAAAATAACACATAGAAAATACAGGTTAATAACTAATAAGTACTCTATATATCTTAAATTTTTTCATGAAGACTATTAATTTCATTAGTAATATTAGTTTTTTTTTAAAGTAACGTCAGCTACCTTCGTTGCGTTTATGATAAAATGAAAATAATTATTACTAAGAAGTAGAACAATACACAATGTCCACAATATTTACATTCACTGAACATAAAACAACGGAATTCTTAAAAAGAAATAATAAAGTAGAAATAAAATAACTATATTAATAAATAGTGAAGAGTTTTAAAATAATAAGTTTTCAAGTAGTATGAAGTTTTATTATATTACTATTAATTCCCCTCTTTATTATTTTAAGTAAAAATATTTTATAGCTTTTATCCCGTTCTTGAATACTGTTCAAACATTTGAAAAATAGTTCAGTTAAATATTCTATATTTATCACATTTTTGTATCATAATGTAGATTAAATGTTGATTGAAACCATGTTGACTGAATATCAACCTGTAATCGAACTGTAATCGCAGTAAATTTTTTTGTTAATATTAAAACCTTTTAGTCCTAAGACGAAATAATTTTAACTGTCGTCTTTAGAGACGAAATAGCAGTATACATTCTGTTTCACAATTTTATTAAATTCTTCATTCTGCTGTATTTTTAAACCGAAACATATCTTTCTGATTTTCAAACAATACATGTATTATAATTTATTTAAACGATACCAAAATTTATCTCTTGTGTCTTGAATAGATTGTGTTATCAGTCAGAATTAAACGAAATTCTCTTTTGAATAGACGCCAAGCGGTGGTTGAGAGGTTGGATGATTACTGTGAAGATGAAAAGAAACGTGGATTGAAAGATTAGAAACAGAAAATAGAATCATTTTACCTGAAGTATTTACATTTTTTAAGATGGAATTAAAGCATGGTTTGGCGAGGTCCCATTTCAGCACATCGCAGAATGGTGCATTTTCATTTCAGTGGAAAATACATAATTTTTCTTGTTTACAACGAGGTTTTCCTATTTCAAGTCCGAAATTTTATTATAAAGGCAGTAAATACCCTTGGTTTTTGGAACTTACAGCTTCGTACGTATGTACCAATAATTTTCTCTTATTAAATCTATGTAACGATTCTAAAGATGATGATATTGATTTAAATTTTACAATAACTGTATCTCAAAACCAGGGAATATCATTTTATACAAATAGTGATTCTGCATTTCGTTTTTCGATTTGGAATCCTGTAATGTTGCTACCAAACGTAAAACTACCGATATCATTCTTCATTGATGTCCTCAACATCACTTGTACTATTGAAGTAACTGGACTAGAAGTTGAGAGTCATACAAAGACAGTGACAAGCATATCTCCTAACCTCAAAAGTTCAGAATCCCAAAGCAATCAACAAAGCTCTGCAAATGAGATGCATAATAATTCTGGAAAAGCAGACCGGAAGGAACAAGGGGCCAACTCACTCTTGAAGGAAAAGAAAGGTGATGAATCCTTTCTGAAAATTGCAGATTCAGTAGTTCCCCAGCGAACTCAGTCTTCCGGATCGGAAAATACTCCAGACGATAGCCCTGATCTTGAAACATTGAAACAACTTTCGATCGATTTAAAAAGGATGCTTACCCAAACCATGAATTCTGATGTCACGATTCGAGTGGAAGATATCACCATCAAANTTTACACCAATATTAAATGAGAATGTTTTGTTCTTCCTTGTTAAACGTAAATAATGAAAAAATTTAACTCACCATATTCGCTTGTTTGTAAAAATTAACTTCTTAAACAGTTAGGAAAATAACACATAGAAAAAAGAGGTTAATAACTAGTATGTACTCTATATATCTTAAATTTTTTTCATGAAGACAATTAATTTCATTAGTAATATTATAGTTTTTTTAAAAAATTGTTTTACTAATTTACCGAGCAATTTTTTAGTACTAAAGTAACGTCAGCTACCTTTGTTGCGTTTATGATAAAATGAAAATAATTATTACTAAGAAGTAGAACAATACACACTGTCCACAATATTTACACTCACTGAACATAAAACAACATAATTCTTAAAAATAAATAATAACGTAGAAATAAAATAACTATATTGATAAATGGTCAAAAGTTTTAAAATAATGAGTTTTCAAGTAGTATGAAGTTTTATTATGTTACAATTAATTCCCCTCTTTATTCTTTTAAGTAAAAATATTTTATAGCTTTTATCCTGTTCTTGAATACTGTGCAAGCATTTGAAAAATAGTTTAGTTAAATATTCTATATTTATCATATTATTGTATTATATTGTAGATTAAATGTTGATTGAATATCAATATGTAATTGAACAGCTATCGCAGTAAATTTTTTTGTTAATATTCAAACCTTTTAGTCCTAAGACGAAATAATTTAAATGTTGTCTTTAGAGACGAAATAGCAATATACGTCCTGTTTTAAAATTTTATTAAATTCTTCATTCTGCTGTATTTTTAAACCGAAACATATCTTATCTTTCTGATTTTCAAACAATACATGTATTATAATTTATTCAAACGATACCAAAATTTATCTCTTGTGTCAGAATAGATTGTGTTATCAGTTAGAATTAAACAACATTCTCTTTTGAATAGACGCCAAGCGGTGGCTGAGAGGTTGGATGATTCCTGTGAAGATGAAAAGAAACGTGGATTGAAAGATTAGAAACAGAAAATAGAATCATTTTACCTGAAATATTTAAATTTTTTAAGATGGAATTACAGCATGGTTTGGCGCGGTCCTATTTCAGCACATCGCAGAATGGTATGGTTAAATTTCTGTGGAAAATCGAGAATTTTTCTCTCTTACAACGAGATTATCCTATTTCAAGTCCGCAATTTGGTTTTAAAGACAGTAAATACCTTTGGTTTTTGAAACTTAAAGTTTCGTATTGTCATCCCAATGATTTTCTCATATTAGATCTATATAGCATTTCTAATGATGTAATTCATTTAAATTTTACAATATCTGTATCTCAAAAAATATCATTTTATGCAGATAGTGGTTCTATAATTCGTTTTTCGAAGTTGAATCCTGTAAAATTGCTACCAAACATAAAACTACCGAGGTCATTGTTGTATGATTTCATTATCATCACTTGTACTATTCAAGTAAGAGGGCTAGAAGTTGAGAGTCGTACAAAGACAGGGACGAGCATATATCCTAACCTCAAAAGTTCAGAATCCCAAAGCAATCAACAAAGCTTTGTAAATGAGATGGATAATAATTCTGGAAAAGCAGACCGGAAAGAACAAGGGGCCAACTCACTCTTGAAGGAAAAGAAAGTTGATGAATCCTTTCTGAAAATTGCAGATTCAGTAGTTCCCCAGCGAACTCAGTCTTCCGGATCGGAAAATACTCCAGACGATAGCCCTGATCTTGAAACATTGAAACAACTTTCGATCGATTTAAAAAGGATGCTTACCCAAACCATGAATTCTGATGTCACGATTCGAGTGGAAGATATCATAATCAAATCGCATAAAAATATATTGTGTGCAAGATCACAAGTGTTTTGCCGTATGTTCGAACATTCCACATTAG
Source organism: Parasteatoda tepidariorum (assembly GCF_043381705.1). Taxonomy (NCBI): domain Eukaryota; kingdom Metazoa; phylum Arthropoda; class Arachnida; order Araneae; family Theridiidae; genus Parasteatoda; species Parasteatoda tepidariorum. The sequence continues at coordinate 74,435,900 of NC_092213.1, read as the reverse complement.
AAGTTGCGAACAATGAGATTGAAGTGACAGATATTCGAGCTTCCATTATGAAAAAACTCATCAACTACTTGTACTGTGGTGAAAAAGGTCGCCTTCAATACGAAGACGCGTGTGAGCTTTACTACGCAGCTGATAAGTATGAGATTTTGTATCTTAGAGAAGCTTGTATGAAAGATCTTTTATGTTTACTTGATGTGAACAACGCCTGTCCAATGCTCAGTCTGGCATATCGCCACAGTGACGAGGTTTTCAAAGAACAAATAATGAACTTTATTTCTAAGAATTTTATTTCTATTGTTAAAACAGAATCATGGATAGAATTAACAGATAAAGACACGAAACTAGCTGCTCTTTTAATGCGTTATTGTGCTGAAGCTTTGACTAAGTAGGTCTGCTTTTGGTTTAATTTTCTTATAATATTGTTATATAATATAAGAAGTTAATTTTAGGTAATTTCAAACATGTATATCATTAGACATGCATATCATAAACATGTATTACTTATTATTATCTTCAAACATGTATTTATAAAAGAAACAACAGCTATTTCAAAGTAAAATAAAATTCTATGTTTTATTAGTTTGAACTGTGTAATAAATATGAAATAATAAGTTTTTAATTTACGTAATTATGAAATCTTATTAAATATTGTCACTCAGGGAGTTTTAATATTCTGAGCCAAAGTATTTTTTTTTCTTGTTCTGACTTTTGTGTCCCTGTCTTTGTTTCCAGATAAATACTTATCTATTTTCCGGAATTTCCGTTTGAATGCAAATAAAGATCCTGACAATTAAAACAATTTTTTATTACAATACTTACTTCCATTGTTAAATCACAAGCTTTCATTTTTGTCTGAATATTCTCTTTTTGTTTTTAAATTGAAACAAAATCTATAATTTTTTATTAACACTTTGACGGAGATAGAACACCAATGTTCCTTACATATAAGGATTTTTCTGACTTTCTAATTATAAGAAAAATATATTTGGTGCTTTTAATTTGTAAGAAACAGTCCAACGTCACTTAAAAAATCTGTGTGGAATTAACTAAAACATGAAATCCTAAAAAGTAGTTAGTAATTTTTTTTTTTCATATTGAAAAAAATTTATCAATAATTTATTTTATAAATTAAAAAAATTTCAATGATGAATAGCTGTTTGTCTTAAATATAAATAAGTACAAATTTGAAAAATTGTTTAGAAGTGACTCATGTCTGGAAAATGTTAGCCTTAACGTAGGAAAAAAGAGACAAATGTGTTTGATGCTGTATTTCTTAACCAAAAATCATTAAAAGACTAAGTATAATATTTTCCACTTATTGTGATCTAAATTGATTCAAAATTATGAAAAAAGTATGAAATATAGAAACCAAAGTGTTTTAAAAGTAATTTATTATGAACATAGCTAAAGAATTATTTTTAGCAATGTAATTTGATTCTATATATTGGCAGAATAAAATGTTTATCTTTAGACATATGGTAGTTGTTTTCCCCTAAAAGATTTTTTGTTACCAAACACATAGACGTAACAAAAATCTAAATTTTTTATTTTTATTCTAGCGCAAATTCGACAGATAAAAAGTACATGTGATTTTGCATCAAATTATTACGGGTTGACTGGATAAAAAAGCAGTAATTGTTTATAAAAACAATCATCATTAAACAGACAAGCAATACTGCAAGATCCCTCAACTTTTAAAGGCGTTGTAACCAGATATAATAATAATAAATGAAAAATAAAAAGAACATTCTTAACTAAATTATCAAACAGTAAGCAGAGAATAAGGAATAAACCTTCGTATATCGTAAATCGAAAGCATAATTAAATATTATCTTACGCTCTTATAATATATATTAATCGAATTTACACCGAAGAGCCATTACATTATGACCACCCTGCTAATAACATGTAGGACCACCTTTAGCCCTCGAAACTGCTAGCACCCGCCGTGGCATTGATTCCACAAGGTGTTGATAGGTAGTCTGAGGTATCTGGTACCAAGCGCTCACCAACTATAGTCCTGCAATTCCCTCACATTGCAAGGGGGTAGCGTGGCAGCATGAATTTGGTTTTCCAAGTAGGACCATAAATGCTCTATTGGATTAAGGTCAAGTGAATTTGGGGGGCCAAGTCATGACTTGAAAGTCTCTGGAATGTTCCTCGAACCAATCCATAACGATTCTTATGACACGGTGCATTATCCTGTTGGTAAACACCATCCCCCACAGGAAAAACTGTTGTCATGAATGGGTCTGCAACTATGTTCAAGTAGCTTACAGACGTCAGGGTTTGTTCTATGAGGATCATGGGTCCTAATGTGCCTCATGAAAACATTGTTCCTGGGCCAGAAACCATGAAAACCTGGGCGAGCCCATTGTTATGGATGGAGGGTGGTCATAATGTAATGGTTCTTCAGTGTATATCGAAGTCTGTTCTGGAATATTGTGCAAACATTCGAAGAATAGTTCAGTTGAATATCGTCTATTTATAATATTTTCGTATCCTATTGTTAATTAAATGTTGATTGAACTATGTGTTGATTAAATATCAACATATATTTGAACAGCTATTAGGTACAGTAAATTTTTTTGTTAATATGAAGACCTTTTAATGCTTGCAAGATATAATTTAAATGCTGTCCTTATACACCAAATTGCAACCTATTTCCTGACTTACTATTTCATTAAATAGCTTAATCTATTGCATTTTCCAACCCACTGATACACATATCTTATCTTTCTGATTTTCGAACAAAATGCGTATACTTTAACACATTCGCTGCCACTAAAAATGATATTTCCATCCTCAGAAGCCGGATTACAAAACAGGGTTTTAATGGTTTAAATGTTCCTTAAATTTTACTAGGAAAAACCAGAAAAACGAAGAAACATTATTTTCCTGTTTAGAGAGAGTTTTTTTTTTCCCCGACGCTTTGGAGCGTCAGTGGCACATGAATTAAAAAAGTTTTAAAATTTAAAAAACTAATTGAGAAATAACAGACATTAATACAAAATAAAAAAATATTTTATGCATATATTTTATTAAACATATATATTTATGCATATATTTAATTAAAAAAAAAATAAATACATATATAAATACATTTCCGTGGATAACCCATTCTCAACGTTCATAAAAAATGGAATTAACATGCTTCTTTTTCGCTCTGCCTTTTTCTGAATCTTCCTTTTTCTTACTTTTCATTTCATCGAAAACTACTAATCAAAGAGTTTAATAATTTTTCGCTGACAAGCTCTATAAAAATCTTAAGAATGTATGAATCATGATTCGTAGGACTGAGTAAAAGCATACATATATTACAGCAAAAACTTTTCGATTTCAAAAGGTTCTTAAAAATAAATTGGTGCTGCCATCTTTAGAATCTAAACCAAACTTTTTAAGTCATTTCCTTTTAATTAATTTATTATTATTATTATTTTTCGCCCCTGCCACTGGACAAAACATTTTACAGGCTTCCTTTATACCCTTATATCTTTTTGTATGAGGACTCAAAAAAAAAAAAGGATTACTTTTCATTTGGTTCGGATGCGTTAAATATTTGCATAAATATTGAAGGAAATTTGTATGATTATTTTCTTTCGAATTATCATTCTTATTTTTTAAATATACAACTCCAATTCGAAATATTAGAATAACCAAAAAAGGCATTGTATTACCTTATGAAATGCGTGATATCTTTAAAAATAAACAACGGTGGCGAACGGAAAGATTATTAACCGTCCACAATTAGTTGACGTATGATATTATTGTTCACACGCGCCTAAAGAAGTATTAGAGATTTTATAAAAAAATATTGAAATTTTTCAAAATATTAAAATATTTCCAGAGGCGATTCAAAATATTAGAATATCTGTAAAATTGTGTGATTGGTCAACGTTAATCATAAAATTTGCATAAGTTGCGCCACTGTAGAGCTAGTACGCGTATAAAGGCTCGTTTGAAAATCAGATTTAGTTAGTTGGGAGTTAAAATGGGTCGAACGAAAGACATACCGGACACTACCAAGACAGCGATTGTGACTCTACGCAATGAGGGAATTAGTCAACAAATGATTGCCAAAAAAGTGAATTGCTCTCAAGGAACTGTAAGTAAAATTTTAAAAGATTATTCTACAAATCAAAGTTTTAAAAATAATCGCTCAAATAGTGGTCGTAAACGAATAACCACACTGAGACAAGACAGAATGCTGAAACGTGTCGTCACTAAAAATCGCTTCAAGAGCTTGAGATTCATAAGTAGAAAGTGGAGAGAACAAGGAGTGGATGCCTCAACATCTACCACACTACGACGACTCCATGAACTTGATTTTCAATCACGTGTGCCCAAGAAAAAGCCGCTACTTACACGCAAGCAAAAACGAGCCAGAGTGAGGTGGTGCAAAGACAGATTGCAATGGGGTATTCAGGACTGGAATAACGTACTTTTTAGCGATGAATCGATGTTTTGCGTTTCCCACGGTCATCAGGGTGTCCGTGTTTGGCGTTGCAAGCAAGAAGCTTTTACCACAGATTGCTTGAAACGCTCAGTGAAGTTTAGCACTTCTGTAATGATTTGGGGGTGTATGGGTGCTGAGGGCTTAGGAAAGCTGTGCATTTTGAAAGGAAGGGTAAATTCTGAAGTATACAAGGAGGTACTTGAACATTTTATGATTCCGTCATCGGAAGATCTATTTGAGGATGACTTTATCTTCCAACAAGACTCTGCATCTTGCCACACGTCAAACGCCACCACTACTTGGCTTACTAACAATAAAGTCAAATTACTTCCTTGGCCGGCCAATTCACCCGATTTGAACCCCATCGAGAATATATGGGGTTTAATGAAGAAACGCCTTCAGGATTTAGCTCCAAAGGACAAAAATGAACTCATAGAAAGCGTGAAATCCGTTTGGGCAACTATCAGCAAAGATGACTGCAAAAAAGTAGTGCATCGTATGCAAAATCGTTTGCGTGACGTTATTAAAGCTAAGGGAGATGCCACTAAGTATTAACTATTCATGCAGATTTCATTTAAATGAATTATGCTATTTTTGTTCATGTTATTCTAATTTTTTGAACCACTGTGAAAATTATTCTAATTTTTTGAATTTTTAGAAAAAATTCATTGTAAAAACTTTTGCAATATCATAATAATTTATTTATGTTATGTTCATCTACAAAACATGTAGAATGTGATAACACACTTCAAAATTCTCAGGTATTCATTTTTATCAAAATAAATACATATCTCAAACTACTATGTGCTTTATTTATCATTATTCTAATATTTTGAATTGGAGTTGTACATATATGTAATAATAATTTATAATAATGTTTACTACCCAAGTATTAATATTGATTAATAAAAAAAATAATTTTTTCCAAAGAACAATTAAATTAAAAAAATTATCTACTAATAATAATTTTTCTTTTCAAAATTTTATTTTCAAATTTTATACAATAACTAAATTTTTGTCAATTTACAAGATGTAAGGCTTTTAGAAGATAGGAATGTCACGCTTATAGGCTTCACTGAATTGAAGCATTTTTATGAAATTATTTAATTATCAAACTGTATTATTTCTTACTTTCTAAGTTATGTGACTCTGACACCTACCTAAATGAGAGAGAGAAACTCTGTAACCAATGATTGGGACAAATTTTTCGATGGTACTTAAAACTTATTTGTGCTCAATGGAAAGAAAAACCTCGCACGATTAGTCTGATGGCTTACCCATATTGTTTTCCATTACATCAGTATTGAAATCGTCGAGAGTTGGAAACTAATGATCGCTGGGATTCGAACCTGGTCACCTTATAGAGAGGCGAGTGCTCTATTCTATCCATTGAGCCATCGGGACTCTTATAAGACCTTCTGAAATTCACATGCGAATGAATAGACTTCTTGGAAAATACTGTCATAAAAAAACACACTTATTGGCCTGCGTCATTTCACCTAGCACTTTATCCATAAAATAACTTTTCTTCAGGAGTCAAACCAGGGAATTTAGAAAGTCGAAAATTATTCATCTCAGTTAAAGCTTAGACAACTATATAAAGCTAAATATGAAGCAACTTTTTTCAAAAAAAAAAAAAAAAAATCAGATGTAGCTGTTGTGGTCGGCCATTAAGGCAGAGAGGGAAGGGGATGCGATTGTTCTTCTTTTTCAGTTGAGCCCAGTCAGTTTATGCCCAAGAATTCGACTTTTGTCACACCTGTTTATTGGGCGGACTTATGCATACATCCATCCATACCAGGGGTCTGTCCAGACATTTTGTGAAAGGTCCGTTTTGGTAAAATTGTGAAAAAATTACTCGTAATTTGTGAATATAAAACAAACGTTAAGTCACATTCTTTCAAACAGGGTCCTGCTTTTGTGAATTTGTGCAAATAGGGTCCTTATTGCAAAAAACTTTTCAAGAAGCTTTTTAATTGTAAATAGATACAAGATTATGATCAACACTGTAAAACTATAATTTAAAAAAATTAAATTTGCAAAAATAAACAGCAATTGCTGCTTCTAAATAAGAGATGCAACATACAAATATTTGGTATTTAGCCTATACTGCTGAAAGCAGAATATTCATTTCAGAAGAAGCGTCTGCCAAAGACAAAACTTAATTCGTTTAAATCCATCTTTATTTTTTTCCCCTTGGGAAGGGTTTATTCGATTAACAAAACAATTACGAAAATGAACAAATTTGTGAAGAGTCCGATTAAAAGAGACATTATTTTGTGAAGGGTCTGTTTTTATGAAATATTTTGTGAAGAATGAAATCAGAGAACGATCTATCTGCAATTCAGTAACCCCAGAGATATTGATTTGTTATGGGAACATCGAGAACTTTATGACCCGACAGATTTAACGTACACCAATCACCATTTACAGTCGAACTTCTATTAAACGAACTTCCATTTTGCGAATGTTTTCGAGGAACCAAGAACATTTTGGAAATTTCTTCGTAAAATGACCTCCAAATAGAGAGGGGTATTTTCTATTTATCGAACTTTTCTTTGAGATCCACTTTTCCGAAATATTTCAGAACATTTCCAACTTGTTAGCGTATTTTATGGGAGAAATGACCTTGAATTAATTTTTGAAGCCACTGCTTTATGTAATGTTTTACTGCTTCCCCTAAAAGTTATTTTAGAGAAAACAGTAAAATCCCTTTCATTTTTTGTTCACATTTCAAGCGAAAAACTCAGTCCAAATTAACCTTTTACTTACGGCTGGTACAACATATGGACCATATGTGATGGAAGAACATGGTACACCGTAAGCAAAGGGTTAAAGGATTTTATCAGTAGCAGTTAAGCTTATGAAGGCACGTTCTAATGTATGTTTAAAATTACTTTTATAATAAATGCAGCTATAATTTTATACATCTTTTTTTTTGTTGTTGAAAACGTATGTAGCATGATAGTGTAACACTGGATAATGTTTTGCTCTATTCTTGCTTTCCATGCAGATTTCTTTTATGGTTAAGATTTATAAAATAAATAGCAGATACCAGTTTACAAGATGAGGGTGCATCAATTGATATTTTAATTATGCCTAGCGTTTATGAATTTAAAACATGTTTTGTGTTGTTCCGTTGACTTAAAATACTTAAACAATTTCGTTGTTTAAATATTTTAAAAGGTGATTTTCTATTAAACGAATTTTCCATATAACGAACGTATTATCGGGATTTAGCGAGTTCGTTAAACAGAGGTGCGACTGTACTACACAGGGAGTCTTCGGCCACCTGGATTCGAATTCCCGTTCTCGCAAACTGGAGTCCAGCGCTTTCCTAACCACTCTATCCCGGCCAAAAAAACTCAGATGAAAAATATTAAGAATTTCTATGGCTTTTTACAAATTTTTCAGAAATCGTGGCTTAACCTAGACAATATTCAGGCCCTAGAGACAAGAATGGATTGATATCACATTTTTGCCAAGTTCTAGTCTAGTCGAAGCAACTAGCAACTCTATTGCCCACACTGAATATTGCGATGTTTGGAGAGGGGTATCGGACTTAGTTAAGTTCACTAAGCCTCTCAATTTGTGGCCTTTTTTTAAATTTGTTTAAAACTTTATAAATATATATGTTACGGTGAATGTTGACAATCACATAGTCGCTTTGGTGAATATGTCCGAAATATTTATTACATTCGATTTGATATGAATTTATTAGTGGATATAATTACATTTATTCGATATTTTAATACTTACTGACGATAGATGAGAAGAAACATCAGTGTTTGGAGTATCAGGCCATACATTTACATTTGACCGGTATACATTTGCTCGGTATACCCTACACCAGGGGTGGCGAACCTTTATGCACCAACGTGCTATTTTTTCCAAAAAAAATTTTAATGACGTCATAGACGTGCCGTCAAATAATTTTGACTTATAATAATACTAAATACTATAAAATAATAATACTAAATACTATCAACTCAAAACTCTTTATTTGCATTGAAAATATATATATATATATACATTTTGCAATGTCTCAATTATGTGCGTAATTGAACTTAAAGTAACATCAGTGTGACTTCTGTTGTTGTAGATTAGATAACAAATAACTTATATTAGATTGTAAGAAGTTAGTTTAAGCAGGACTGTTAATTTTTTTTTGCTCGTTATTTATTGTTAGCTTGTTTTTTATGGTTATTNTAAATAGAACATACCCTATAGCAGGGGTGGCGAACCTTTATACACCAACGTGCCATTTTTTCTAAAAAATTGTTTAATGAAATCACAGACGAGCCGTCAAATAGTTTTGACTTCGTGATTATTGGGAAAATAATAATACTAAATACTATCAACTCAAAACTCTTTATTTGCATTGAAAATATATATATATATATACATTTTGCAATGTCTCAATTATGTGCGTAATTGAACTTAAAGTAACATCAGTGTGACTTCTGTTGTTGTAGATTAGATAACAAATAACTTATATTAGATTGTAAGAAGTTAGTTTAAGCAGGACTGTTAATTTTTTTTTGCTCGTTATTTATTGTTAGCTTGTTTTTTATGGTTATTAATTGTTAATTTTTTTGTTAATAACTGCTTATTTATTTTGTTTGTTTTTGTGAATTTTAATTTAATTGATACATACGCTTCATAGTGTAATAACAATTCATAGTGTAATAACTATTCTAATCGGTGGCGTGCCCAAAATATTGTGTCGCGTGTCATAAATGGCACGCGTGCCATTGGTTCGCCATCCCTGCCCTACACTGATGTTTTTTTAAGGTTAAGTGCCACTGCCTGGTATATATTTGCCCCATACTCTAAATACTGATGTTTCTTCTAATCTATCGTCAGTAAGTATTAAAATATAGAATAAATATAATAATATCAACGAATANTTTCTATGTCATGTTTGTGTCTAAATAAACTAATAAAAAGACACTGGTCCCTCATTTATTTACAGTTTAATTTACGAATAACTTTCATCATCTCTCGATATCTCTAATATCTTAGACAACCGGTGAGAGTCGACATTCTCCAGATTTCGGTCATTCACCGTAACATATATATATTACTTTTTAATTATCTTTCCCCAAAAAGTTTACGTTCATATTTTAAATATGACAGAAAAAGAAATATGTTTCAAGGGTGTCTTCAATTAATCTATTTCCTGTTTTTGACGCACTATTACAAGATATGGCATTTGATGTTACTCTATTATGGACGTAATAATACGTTCCAGTTTAGTTCCTTTAATTCCTCTTGTTTTTGTCGCATCATTTTGTTCTCTTCGCTATGCTTGCAAATACCAAAGATTGTCTGCATGCTAATACAGAGAGAAAAACTAATAGCATTATAACAAGTAAGGGTAACTCCTTACCTGTTTGAATGCTATATGTACTATAGCTTATTTTACTCCCTACAAATACCAACAAAAAATAAAATGGCTTCGTAACCAGTTTTACAACTTACTGTCAAGTCCTGAAGAAGAAGCAACTACTCTGGCACAATAGAGTGAAAACAGAAAACTTTATTTGCAATTTCTTTAACAGATTTCATTATGATCTATCTCAGCAGTTTCATTATGATATACAGGTACAGGGTCCATGTTAAAAATTCGTTACTTCGCCAATTGCGATAAAATTGTAAATTCGGTGAAAGAAAAATTTAGTTTTAGTGAAAGAAGTGGAAAATAATTTTTTCTACCGAAAAAAAAGATATATATTGCCTTCAATCCTGGGAGAATATGATGAAGACTTTTTCAAAATAGAAAACCACCTTACCCCAGAACAGCAAGGATAAAAATCAGGACTAGTGATTTCTTTTTCCAGCAAGAGTTTTGAAAAGTGTTCTATGGACCACTTGAAAGTGTAAGTACTTGTCGGAATTTGTGTTCTTATATGGCATCCTTTCTTACACTTGGACATTGTTGCTGAAAGAAAAGAAAATATAATTTCAGTATGTTCTGTAATCACCACTCGTGATACATATGTTTAAAATTCTTGCGAAAGGAGAATTAAAAATACGAAATAAATATTTCAGAGAGGATAAAAACGAAAATGAGTCTTAAAATTTGGAAAATGACTATTTAGATAAGTGGGGCTAAAAATATCAGTGTGCTGTATTGCAGTTGTTTCTATGAATCGATTTTAACTTCATCTGAATTTTCACTAGCAATTGAACACATTTTGATCTAATTTTGACTTCGCATCTCTAATTAATGAATTGTTTCCTTGCATAAATATAGCTTTTCCCCCTCGCATTAGTATAAATTTGTGACCTCTCATGTGTATCTTTAGTGATGAGAGCACATCTCATGTGTGCGGCAATGTTAACCGACCCAACGTGCGTGCTCATTTCGGTTGCAGTCGATCCTCAGGAGGTTATGCCACACGTCTGTGATTCTCCTTAAGTTGACGTGTTTGCTGCTTTGTCTCCTTTACAAGTGTACGGATGATTTTTTCTTCACTCAGAAAGCTGTTAATAGTGTCATTTACCTCGATATGCCGCAACTGTGGTTAATGACACAATCACAAGATTATGTCTCCCTCATTTTTACAAATGGGCCAACCCCCCATTATCCGATAGTCGTTAGTGATTTTCTTAATTACGAGAGTAGTATAGGCGGCACTACAGCGTAAACAGTAGGGGGTCCCTATTCCTGACGCCATCATGGAAAGTCAAGGGGTGCTTATTTCTGCCCAACCGGAAGTTGATAATTTCTGCCCGCCTACAAACCGGAAGTTGCTTATTTCTGCCCGTCTATAACCTGAAACTTCGTCTGCAGCGTCATGGGTAGCTTATTTCTTTTTTTCTTAAGCCTAATATATTTTTAGTTTCGGTTTCTGTTTTTAATTTAGTTTCGTTTTTTTAAATNAACGCTGTGTACAGGAATGAAATCAAGTCTTTAAGAACTTGCATTTCTAAGTCCTTTATTTCTATAACGTTGGTTTCTTTTTCCTCTAGCTTGTGTTCGAACATTTTTGCGAACACTGGGGATCGGCCACATATAATCGCTTTGTGCACTCGCAAAGAGTCAGTGCCGATGCGCAAGCACACATCAGTGTAGAGAGACACGCCATACATGGTTTTCAAATCGCTAGACAATTTTGCGAGATTTTTATTATCATCCGCGCTTTCAGATATCAGCTCAAAGGTTTGCGTCTCGATATTGTGTCCTGAAAATGTCATGAAACAAGAAAATGTCACAATATCTTTTGTCAGATGATACATATCGTTAGTATTTATTGTATCGCTATTATCAATCAGTACACACTGTGCAATGTTCTTACAAGACGAAGCAGTGGTACAAAAGACATTGTTATTTGCAAACCCCTGTCTGGTACTTACAGTACTACTTACTTCTGTGTTATAGGTCTTATGTAGTTTCTTTTTAATCCATATCTTTCCACTAGAGTCCACAATAGAAATTATATGTTCAACAGATACATTTTGCTTTGTAGGATTGCACATGACCCAAGTTAAATATGATGAGGACTTTTTCAAAGTAGAATACCACCTAGCTCCAGAACAGCAGGGATAAAAATCAGGACTTGTGATTTCTTTTTCCAGCAAGAGTTTTGAAAAGTGTTCTATGGACCACTTGAAAGTGTAGGTGCTTGTCGGAATCTGTGTCCTTATATGGCATCCTTTCTTACACTTGGACATTGTTGCTGAAACAAAAGAAAAAATATTTTTAGTATATTCTGTAATCACCACTCGTAATACACATTTTTAAAATTCTTGCGAAAAGAGAATTAAAAATACAAAATAAATATTTCAGAGAGGATAAAAACGAAAATGACTATTTAGATAAGTGGGGCTAAAAATATCAGTGTGCTGTAGCTTGCACATAATAATCGGTTCTAATAATCGATTTTAACTTCATCTGAATTTTCACTAGCAATTGAACACATTCTGATTTGTTTTTGACTTCGCTTCCCTAATTAATGAATTGTTTCTTCGTACATATAGTTTTTCCCCCCTCACATTAATATAAATTTGTGACCTCTAATGTGTATCTTTAATGATGAGAGCGCATTTCATGTGTGCGGCAATGTTAAGAGATAGAATGTGCGCATTTGTGTTGTAGCCGATCCTTAGGAGGCAGTGCCTCACGTTTGTAATTCTTCTCAAGTTGACATTTGTCTTTTTTGCGAGTGTACGGATGATTTTTCTTCAATCAGAAAACTGTTAATTTACCTTGATATGCAGCAACCCCCCATTATCTGATAGTCGTTAGTGAATTTCTTAATTACGAGCTTCCTCGCAGTTGGATTGGGCGCGAGTCGGACTACGACAATTGACTTCTTCCTTGGCCAACGCTCTCCCCAGCCTTAACTCGCCTTGATTTTTTTTTTATGGGCTCATATCAGATATTATATGTTCGTGTCCCCTATGCTACGTGATTTAATAGATTTACTACAAAGGATCACAACCGTATTCACTATCATTTATCATCATATATTGCAGCGAGTGAAGCAAGGATTTGACTTTAGACTTAAAGTCTGCAACACCAATAAAAGTTCACATATTGAACATTTGTCAAGGAAAAACTTGAGATCTTTCTTCATCAGAAAAGTTAGTACTTAATTCTAATGAATGACAAATGATCTTCAAGCAAAGCCTGAAACATAAATTTAGTCTGGCCATTGTATAGAAAGCTTGTAGGTTTTTCATTATGCAGTAATGTGCAATAATTACACTAAGAAACATTTTTTTTTTTTTTGCTTTCTGTTGCATTATGTTTTTGAATGAATCTTATATATTCTACGTAACACATTTCAAATTTGCAATCAGCCTCTCTCGAAAAGCTACAGTTCTTAAATGCAATTCAATAATATATTCCTTACCAGGGTGTTTTGAAGTTCATTAACATGAATACTAAGTTCGCAAAGAGTAGTTGGAAGATAGGTACGTCGCACTAGAGCTGTACAATGGGGGTATTGGTGACGGTCTGAGAAACATTCCTGAGGATGATGAGATGGCTCCCCTGCTTTGATAACCTGGAGAACTGCGCGAAGTCGAGCATTTTACTTTAGAACAGTTTGACGAGGAGCGATACCGTGCACCCTCGGTCCATACGCAGGCTGATTATAGTGGTCACCTACCAGCTTACTGACCTCAGCCAGTGCTGCTTGACTAAGGTGTTCTACTGGTGGAAACTGTGTCTTTACGATCAGCCCGCTGCTGGACGAATGGTTGGAAGAAAACGATAATACATTTCAGTTTATGATGCGATATGCTACGGTTCGTATGTTTCTTGAATTAAGTGTTATTTTCAAAGGAGCAGACAAGTGTATATATGCATGTATATAAACCTATATATTCTTTATCAACTTGTACATTCGGGCAAAAAATATACTTAACTAAAAATGCCATTTTAAAAAGAAAAATAGATGTAGCTTTCGGAACAAAACTATTTTCAGATTTGAAATGCCCATAACCGAATGAGATAAGAAAAGTATTTGTATATAAATGCAACAAATTACTTGTTCTCCAGGGTTACATATTGCTGCATGTGTGGAATATCATTTCTTATTTCGCATTTTATAGAATACCCGGTGTTTTACTTTAACGGTAACATATCTATATATAAAATATAATTAGCGAAATTACCAATTTGTGAAGTACTGCATTCTATACACTGTAAAAACTTGGATTTGAACAAGTCAAAAAATTGTGTGAAAGAACACTTTGCTTTAAGTTAACACCCAACAAAGCGAGCTTTCTTATACATTTTTAAAAGGTTTTTATTTAATCCAACCACCAATGAAGTAGAGAGCTTACACCACGCTCACGTGCACACGCGACCTTTAGAAAGAGTTTTCACTTTCTAAAACAGTACCAATTTTAGTGTTATTTCGATTAGTACACGGAGAAAACTATGGTGTACGACCCCGCTGAAATTGGTATTCAAAAGCTCCAAAAATTGTCTTAGGGAATACTTTATTTCAAGTTAATTTTAAATCGCGAGTTCATATATGTTTTAAAAGGCGTATATAAAATTTAGTTGAAAAATCTCTTTGTAAAAAACGGAGAACTAGCGACACTTATTCATAGTTTATAGTTAAATGTGGCTATAGGAATTGTTTTATTGTTCTGCATGTCAAATTTTATAGCATAAAATGATCTTGGGCAATATTTTTATTTTTTTAAACTTAACCCCTTAACGATCGGTTAATTTTCAAGAAAACGGTCATAAAAGCGCCTATTTTTTTCGCTTTTGTATTTGTATTACGTATTTGATTAGTACAGACATCTAGTTTAAAATAAACTAACTATACCTTAAAAATATCCTGGTACTGCCATCTTGAGTAAAATGTGAGATAAAATGTTTTCCGGGCAAATTAATTAGTTTTATTCTTATTGGCGCGTTACTACTGATCACTCCAGCCCGTCAATATCACGGGAGCGAGAAATAGAGGGCGAAAATTCACCCCGTCATTTTCACGGGAGCGAGAAGGAAGGGGTTAAGGTAGCTATACTTAGACATACTTCTATTTACTATTTATTCTTTTAAGGTCATCAAAAGGAGATAAAAACGACAAAAATTAACTTAAAAAATAAGCTAGACGGATGTCCTTTGTTCACATCAAATTACTGCACTCACAGTATTTGCCAAAAAATACAGTAACCGGATAGGGCGGAGCACATTATAAAGTATTATGTATCAAAGATCACTTTCTCTCCACAAAGAAAGTAGTTTGGACTTTCAAGGGTGCCAGTTGGGCAGTTTGTTCAAACTTGAATAGATATTGGTCACTACTCCTAACAAGATGCTGGGCACTACTGACAGGTGACATATTTAAAGAAAGGCAGCAACACGTATTCTTTTTGGTGTGGAATGGATATATCATTTATGATCACCATTTTAATTTGTTTTCAGGAAATTGAAAAAAAGTTAATTTTAATTAATAAATTTATGAAAAATAATAATAAAAGAGGAAAATGAAAAAAAAATTAAAGTTTAGTTTTTTTTATTTATAATTTTTAATGTTGAAGTCAAAAGAAATTGCTTGAAGTCGAACTAAAAAGAATAATTTTTTCAATCAAAATTAATAATAATAATAAAAAAAAAACATTTATAGGTATCATTTTTAGTTATATGAAGTTTTAAAAGTTTATTAAACTATCTCAAGATTTGCAGAAATTTTTATACACTAAAATTTTAAGTTTTTAATGTATCTAATATACTACTTATTAATATTTTTATGTACAAACAGTAGGGGAGAGTGGGGTCAATTGTAACAGAGCTAAAATTTCGAGTATCGGGTCCTAGATTTAGTTCCTAGGTGGCGCACAAGGTGTATTTAATAAATATACATGTACACCACTGCTGGCAACCATTTTTATGTACTTTTGAAAGAGTTACATCACAAAAGATATTTTCAAGCTACGTAAGTACTTTTTTTGGTATTAGATTATTATATTGTAACAAAGTAATTTTGCTTAAACAAATAAAAATTATTAACCGAATATGTAAGTGGACACCTTAATTAACATTTCAATAAAACAGAATTAGTTTTGTTAATTAACTAGCAATGTTTTTAACAAATGAAGCTGAAATGGCGTCTTGGGGACGATTGTAACAGTTGAAAATAAATAATCTTATTACTAACCATTACTCAACTCTTTAAGAACCACCAATTGTTTCCTATATCATTCATATTATGTTGCATGTGCATTATTTTATTTGTCACCTTTCACAGCATAAGTTAAAATTTTTAGCCCCTTAAAGTTAAAAGTTTAACCCTTCAGGTCTCTGCTCATTATTATTTTTACTCCTAAAATATCACTACTATTTTGATCAATAAAAAAATATATCACAACTATGATAATATGTATAATTAACTATGTTTTAGTTGAATTTATGAACTGTTACAATTGACCCCGTAAGTGGGGACAATTGTAACAAGTGCACGACTGTCAAAAATTGTTAATAACTAATATAATAACATTTAAAATAAGGTATTTATTTTTTTTTCTAGTAGAGGATAGTCTACTTTACTCGTCTGTCGTACTTTCCTGATAACCACATGGATTTTTTGTTAGTTAAAAATAGTTAAGTAAAAAATGTTACAATTGACCCCACTCTCCCCTACATAAAAACAATAAATACATTTTTACAAAAGTTACGGAAAATTTGCAAAAGATTGTCGCAAATTCTTAAAGTATATCAAATTTGGGGAAAATCTAGGTAATTTAAAGTATTTGTATTTACAAAGAAATATTATTAGTAATTAAAATTCGAAACATTGTAAGCGTGAAAATAGAGAAAATATTTTTTTAAAACTATTATGTATTTATAAATAGACTTTAACAAAATGATTAATTAAAATTGGATTCCTTAAAAATAGGATAACTAAGATGCCACAACAGGATACCATTAGGGCATTTTACTAGAAAAAATCATTAATATATTTTATTAAATTTATTCTTACTAAATTTATTTTTATTAAATTGTTTTTCATTTTTTTTAAATTAATAAAAATAATACCAGTCATAACTATAAAGTTAAAATACATCATAAGTAATAAATAATACCGGTAAAAAATGTGTGACTTAAAAATTTCCAGTTTTTTTTCTAAATGCCAAATGCAATAAAAAATTTAAATAAATAAAAAAATAAGTGTTTAATAGTTATATACTTCAAAAGACAGTGTGAAATAAATGTCACCGCACAAAATTCGATCACCCCTGAAGATCGAACCACAAAACCTGCAGGTAAGTAGGGCCCGATTTTAAGTTACTTTAAATTCTTTTGATTATCTTAAAAAAAATAAAACTTTATTAGGTATTTTTAGAAAAGGCACACTATTCGTAATACTATACTCATCAGAGCCGTGGTAGCTCAGGGGATAAAGCGTTCCCCTTCCAACGAGGTGAACTGCATCCGAATCCTAGCATAAGCTGGCCGATACGAACTCAGCAGGGCTCGAAAAAACTCAGAAAATTTTACCCGTCCCCGAGGACGGCTTCTTGTCCAACAATGTACCCGTCCTCCTTTGAAACTAACTCGTCGCTTCTAAATAAATAAAAAATATAATTTTCTCTTATTTATTACAAACATTTATATAAATTGCACAATGAATTAATAGTTACTGGGATTACATTATACAGTAATAAAAGAAATACTAGGTTACTAATATTAACCTAGTATTTCGTTTATGAAATAATTTAAATGACAAAGATCAAGTTATCTGGAATGTCAATTTATCCGAGGGTACTGCGTTATTTAAATGAATCAAATATGACGTTTGCCAGTTTCACAAACAAGCCAGTGATTTACAGAGGTTTCTGCACAGAAATCTGAAACGGTTTTCCATTAGGTAGATTTTTATAATTGCGTTTAACGCTTCTTGTTTATCAATTCCACCATGTGCAGTATGTTGTTGTATTGTCGGTCATTTTGCTGCATTAGGTCTTTATAAATAGCTTGGGTTCGGAGGGCTGAAGTTTTCTGGTATTTAACGGTGTTATGTATCTTAAGTTTTAATGACACCCATTCTTGAGAAAAATTTTCTTTATCTACTCCTTCAAAAAAGATTGTAAGATAACAAAAAATGAAAATGTATCACGAACATTAACAGGGAAAATGGCCGTCCACGCGAACGTCGGATTCGAGAAATTTGTTGTCCACTGGGAATTTTTGACTGCCGAGGACGGGCGGGTGGTTTTTCGAGCCCTGGAACTCAGCACAGACCACAGTGTTGACGTAAAATATCCTCAGTGGTAGACGGATCATGGGTTAGTTCAATACCTCCTAGAAAAGAGAAGGCCTTAGAACGGGTTACCATGAGCAAGAAATTTGATCCTTTTGTAGTCTAAACGTAATGACATATTTCGATTTTCCACCACTGCGCAACTTAGTAGCCCGAATGTAGTGACATCTTTCTTCTTTTTCATCTACTGCGCAGTTAACTTCATTAGATCGGACTACTAAATTGATCCGTGCTGAGGCCTTCGTTCTTCTAGGAGGTGTCGGTTAGAGTCCCCTGGCCGTCAGTATAACCGTTTGAGGTTTTCCTGATCATGTAACGCAAACGCGGGTTAGTTCCAACAAAAAAGTCCTCCACTAAGGCAAATTTTTCCCAATACTTGATCCAGGAATTCCCATGTCTTCAGGGTTGGGTTCCAAATTAGAAGGTAACCGAGTTGACGGTAGCCTGTAAATTCAAAATTGGGTCGGCTATTCAACGACTGTTATAAAATAAAATATACTCATCAGAATATTCAGCTCAAAAATTAATTAATTTTCAAATTAAGTAAATTCAGCAGCGTGAGTCTTAGATTGCCATGCTTAAAGTAGAAAAATTCTGTGAAAACTCCTATTACTAGAGCCACGACCGAAGTGTAGTAATTTTTTGAAACTTGGCGTAAGTGGTTTGTCTTGTATAATAAATCTTTGAATAGTAGTAATATGTTTAAACTTTCAGAACCCCATTCGGAAACGCAAAAAAAGTACAAAAACGTGGTACTTCACATTCCGACCCCACAACAACCCAAGAGAAAACAAAGCATCACTATCTAAATCAGTGATGTATAGTTTCAAATTAGCTATTTATGCTGAATCCATCGTCACTATAAATAGAAGTCGATTGGACTTCACTCAAAACTATAAGAGATTTAGTTAACTTAAGTAAAAAAAATTCAATTTTTTGATTAATACCAATTTAAGCGTCAATAACTCTTATCTAGACAAGTGTGATTTTACTTCCTATAATTTTTACGCAAAATCGAATTAATTTAAAAGGAACTATAAGGAAGAATAACTAAAAGGGAGAATAACTTGCTAAGTCAGAATGAATATTAAAGATTCGTTGTTTAAAAAGTTCATTTTTTATATTTTCACCTACACATTTATCTGATACTGATGTCTAAACGAGAGGGTAATTGATTGATTGAAAGTAGAGCTTAATGGCACAAAACATGCTGGCAAAGAGGACATGCTGCGCCAAACCAACGGCTTTGAAAACAAGTCTAACATACTACAACTTTATCTACTAATATACTGGAAATCTACGAAACAGCACAAAGAGGGGGCATTGTTTGCAATGTAATGTTAAATTCCTTAAGTTTTGGAAGCAGAAAGTCTGATGGTGCTAAGTATTGGCTCTATGGTGAATGACCAGTATTTCGCCTTCATGACAATAGGTTCGTAACTCTTAACTAGGCATAAATCTAGGAATGTATTTTTTATGCTTCCTTGCTCAGTTTTCTGTAACTTTTAGGCTATTAGTCATAATGCCATAAGTTTTTTGGTGTCATTCAATTCGCCATGAAAATTTACAAAGAAAACAATACTTCGCTTACTTAAATAGTAAAGTTCCCCTCTTACAACCTTTTCTGCTATTTAGTAAATTCAAGATGGCGGTTAATGTTCAACTCAGAGAAAGGTTCATATTCCTGTATTGAGCCCAAACTAAAATTTTAAAACAACTTCCAAGTTTCTCCTAATTATTACAGTTTTGACCTTTTTTATGGCAAAAAAACAAGTCTATAATTTTAATCTCTAAAATTTCGCCAATTTGTTGATATTTTTTAAACTTGCGTTTAAAACATCAATGAATAACTTAAGTTTTAAAGTTTTTTAGTAGTTAAAGTTTTTTTTTTTAATCGAGCAATGCATTTTTGGAGCAAATATTCCGCTTTTCTATTTACGAACTTAATATTTTTATAGAGCACAATAATGTTTTTGAACTGAAAGAATAAAGTTAATGCAGGCAGAAAACAATACTTACCAACAGCATGTAAAGACACAGAAAACAGCAAACGTAAGATAAACTTTAATAAAGCTTTCAATTTTCGATAAACGCAGGTTTATTCTTTATTACTCTGCTTATCCATGTTTAGTTACGAATGCTCTTTATAACATTCCATGCTGCGTTTTTTCTTCCGTTTTTTATTATATCAGGTTACAACGCCTTTAAATTTTGCGAGATCTTCCTGTTTTGCTATCCTATTTAATGATGATTGTTTTTATAAAAAAATTATAGCTTTTTAATCCAGACAACCCATAATAATTTGAGGCAAAATCAAATGTACTTTTTATCTAATACGCCAAAATAAAAATTACGAATTCTGATTTTTGTTTTGAAACAAAAACTCTTAAGGGGAAAAACAACTGCCACATGTCTAAAGATAAATATTATTTTCGGCAACAGTTATAGAATCAAATTCTGTTACTAAAAATAATTTTTTGGCTATGTATATAAAAAAATTATAGCCAAATTACTCACAAAAAATAAGCACCTTTTAATCACTTTTCAAGTACTCAAAAAATATTTTTGAGTACTTAAAAAAATAACATAATTAGGCAGTTTCGGAAAGTTTTTGATAATTGACGTTTTTATCTTGTTTTAGCCGTCATGTAAAAAAAAAATCTTTTGGCATTATTTTTGACAATTGACAAAAATTATGAATCATGTAAAATGAATGGCGTTTTCATACGCTACAGACTGACAATACGCCAAAATAGATTGGGGTTGAATTAATTGTGAAAACGTTGAATAGAACAATGTGAACTGTGTCTTTTTGCATAATTCATAGCGAAAATCAACATGGTAAAGGAAAAATCTCATTTTGAAAAATGGAAAAAGTAAGCACTTTTTAATAACACCCAATGAAAAATGCACCTTTAATGGCTTTTGAAAAACGAAAATGAGCATCTTTACAAAACGCTACGCAACCTGAATAAATTACTTTTAAACCCTTTGACTCAGAATATTTAGTAATAATATTTTTCATACTTTTTTTATTATTTTGAATTAATTTAGATCAAAATAAGTGAAAAATATTATACTTAGTATTTTAATAATTTTTGGTTATGATATACAACATAAAACAACGGTGTCTTTTCCTGCGTTAAGGTTAAAATCTTCCAAACATGACTCACTTCCAAACAATCTTCAACTTTTAAACTTATTTGCATTTAAGAGAAGCAGCTATTTATTATTGAAATTTCTTTCATTTATAAACTAAATTATTGATAATTTTTTTAAATATGAATGAAAAAAAAATTTTTTTTTTTTAACTACGTTTTTGGATTTTATATTTTAATATAAATATAAATATTTTTCCAAACAGATTTTTCGAGTAACATTGGACTGTTTCTTAGAAATTAAGAATAACAAATGTATTTTTTCTTATAGACGTTCGAAAAAATGTTTTATGTAAGGAACACTGGTGCTCCATCTCCGTCAAGGAATTAAAAATAAATTATGGATTTTGTTTCAGTTTAAATATGAAAACTGAATATCCAGACAAAATCAAAAGTTTTGGCAACAAGGAACACAATAAAAAACCTAGTAGTGATTGTGACACAACAATGGAAGTAAGTATTGTAATCAGAAATTGGTTTAATTGTCAGGACCTTTATTTACATTCAAACGAAGATTCCGGAATATCGTTAAGTATTTATCTGGAAACAAAGATAGACACAAAAGTCAAAACAACGAGAAAAAAAATTCTTTGTCTCAGAGTATTAAAACTCTCTGAATGGCAACATTTAAAATAAACAATCGATGAGAGTTCATAATAAAGTAAATTAAAATAAGCCTTTATAAAACAAATAGTATCCCATGTAATATTGCAAAATTTAACATTTACACATCTTTTACTTCACACAGTTAGACTTTGATCAAATGTAGTTAACTTAATAATAATGATATACATTTTTTAAGTTTTCTTAAAGTAAGTTCTCAAATCGAAAGAAAATTAAATCAAAAACAGACCTACTTAGTAATAGCTCCAGCACAATAACGTACTAAAAGAGCAGCTAGTCTTGTGTCGTTATCTGTTAATTCTATCCATGCTTCTGTATTGACAATAGAATTAAAATTCTTAGAAATAAAGTCCATTATTTGTTCTTTGAAAACGTCATCACTGTGGCGATATGCCAGACTGAGCATTGGACAGGCGTTGCTCACATCAAGTAGGCATAAGAGATCTTTCATACAAGCTTCCCTAAGATACAAAATCTCATACTTGTCAGCTGCGTAGTAAAGCTCACATGCGTCTTCGTATTGAAGGCGATCTTTTTCACCAGAGTACAAGTAGTTGATGAGTTTTTTCATTACAGAAGCTCTAATATCCGTCACTTCAATCTCATTATGCGCGGCTTCCAATGTGGAATGTTCGAACATGCTGCAAAACACTTGTGATCTTGCACATAATATTGTTTTATGCGCTTTGATGGTGGTATCTTCGACTCGAATCGTAACATCAGTATTCATGGCTTGAATAAGGATTCTTTTTAAATCGATCGAAAGTTGTTTTAAAGATTCAACTTCAGAAATTTCGTCTGTATTTACAGCTTGGGAGGTCTGTGTTTGCTTGGAGTTACAGATTGCAACTTCAGTAGTGGAATTTTTTGTTGGCTTTCGAATTTGGTTTGGAATGGATTGTTTATTAGTTAGTTTTGCTCGAACAGAAGTATTATGGGGTTGATGTAAAGTTATTTTGTGATCGTTTCGCAATACAGATGGGCTGTTTTTGGCTGGCAGCTTAATAGGCCTGTGTGGTATCCAATCCATTCCTGGACCACATTTAACTCTAATAGAACAAGCAAAGTTTATGAAATCATCTTTACATAGTAACGGGAATAGAATGCGTGGAAGCAAATTCACTTTCTTGAGGATGCGAAAGCTCTCAATGGAATCAAATCTTTTTCGAGGTAAATCCTCCTGGTTAAGGATTACATCCATCGTAAAGTCAATGCCTATATTGACCTCGTCTTTATTGCATAGATTTAGTTGATATAAAATCGGGCGAAGCGTCGAGTAACGGTCCCAGTTTTCCTCAACTTTAAATTCCAAGTACCAATGTAAGTTTTTCGTCCTTTTTGTAAGATAAAAGTCTGGAGACGTAATGAGGGAACCAGGCGTTAATGTAGAGAAACGTTCGATTTTCCAATGAAATGAAAAGCCGTTATCTCGCGAGGTGCTGAAATGAGACGTGAATGAACCATGATTTATTTCCATCTCGAATAAACTTAATACTTTAATTGAAGAAGTTTACGTTTTCTGTTTTTACGTTTTCTATGCATTCGTTTTTCAAAGAATAATCAGAATGTTTTCTCTCGACTCTGAAAACGTCGTTTCTGATAATCAGCTATCTGATAACGACTTTTTAAGATAGCTTGTTTTCTATACATATTGTTTCTCTGGCGATGCAATTTGCAACCGGTTAAGTAAACACGTACTTTGAATTGAAAATCAGAAACAAAAGATATGTTTATCGTTTCGCTTTAAATGAGAGCTGTCAGAAGGAGTCTTTTAATCTTAATTTAGTGGAAATGCGAGATAATCCATAACCGTAGGCGTAGAGTCCCTAAATAGTCGGGGTTGTTTTCGTGGTTTTCCTCAACATGAAAAGCAAATGCGAGTTAGTTCCATCTTAAAAGTCCACCTCGAAGGCAAAGTTCCCCCAAAACTTTATCTAGGAGTGCCCTTGTCTACTAGATTGGGTTTAATATCGCAAGGTTTACAAGCATTGGTTGTAGTAAACTTAAAATTGGGTCAACTATTCAAAGACTGCTATAATAAATAAAATCTATATATTATTTAAATAATAAGGATCGAAAATTTTCATCTAATTGAGAATCAAGACTAAAAAACTTCTTTTTTTTTTGGTAACGAGAATTATCTGAAATTTTATTTGTTTCTTAAATCTTGCTCTACCAATTTTTCCGGCTTTTTCCCACCCTTTAAAATCGTTTTGAATTGTTAGTCATACTGGACTTTATTTATTACCTTTCATTTTTTTCTTTTTTAAATGCAGAACAATTTTCACTATATTTTAAATTAGTAGCATGTCTTATCAAAAAATACATTAAAAGCCTTTAAGAAGATAATTTTTGAAGAAACTAAAATTTTATATTATAAATAGCTGCTATTTGCCGACCCCCCTGTGTAGGGGTTAGGGAACTGCCCTTACATCAGAAAGGTTCTGGGTTCGAATACCGGGCAAGGCATGAATGTTCTTCCCTTCTTTGTAGTATCTGTCCTCACTGTGGGAGCAACGTTGGCCCAATTAATATATCTGCCCTTCAAGTGCCTGTATGACCTAGGTCATTATCCTGGTGGGCATTGGAAAAAAATAGCTGCTATTTTACGTGGTTCATGTTTCAAACCATCTCTACTAAGTATAAAAACAAGAAATTCTGTCTGTAACTTCCCAAATTCACATTTTGGTAGTTTTAAAGTCAAATTGGCTCTTCTTAAGCACTCAAATACTTCTGCAAGATTCTGTATCATTTCGGTCTATGTTTTAGTTGGAATCAAGTTATCATCTAAGTTACAGAGTACTTTTTTATTGAACAATGGACCCCAAAACAAGATTCATTAGTCTTTGGAACTCTGCTGGAGCCTTCGCCAATCCAAAAATCATTCGCTCGAATTTACCTGTATCGTCTGGAGTTATGAAAGCAGTTTTCAATTTTGCTTCTTCTGTTATTAGTAACTGCAGATAACCGTTTGCTAAATTCTAATTCGTGCAAAATTGGCTCCCTCCAAGACATTCTAAAATGTCATCAATTTTGGGCATATATTGAAGTAATTTTACTTTCGTTACTTGTACCGCCGGTACAAGTGAAAAGTACGTACTTTTATTTGTACTTCATCACTCTTTAAATTTAGTACTTTTACTTGTACTTTCGTTACTTTTTTTGGGAAAAAGTACAAGTATTTGTAACGGAAATGTCGAATGAAATCGTTACTTTTTTCTGAAACTCGGTAAACTTTCTAAAAAAAAAATTTAATTAAAAAAAATACTTATGTTTCTTTAATGTCGAATTAATGTCTCAAATGTCGAAACGGAAAGCATATCAATTTTGAATCGATATCCAATCGTAAAAAAATTATATGTGAAATATAATACTGCAGTACCTTCTCGTGCTCCCGTGGAGCACTTATTCAGCGTGGCTAAGCAAGTTCTGAGAAATTCTCGCAGCAGACTCAGTGACACCACTTTCGAAATGCGATTATTTTTCAAAATGAATAAAAATATTAATTAGCAAGTTATTTTCATTCATTTTCTAGTTTTATGCATTTATTTAATAGATTTTAAATAAAAAATTTTGGATTTTTTCATTACGTTTTTCAATTTTCTTTTTGAACTCATTAATAATACATTTTTGTCTTAATAAATTTTTTACTAACTACATTTTTACCTAGTACATTTTTTACTAAAATTTTGTGCAGATCCATATAAAGTTGGATATTAAAATTATATTTGATTTTAAAATTATAATATTCAATTATATTATAATATTCTTCCGAATTTAAAAATAAANATTAATGGTAAATTAAATAAATAAAAATAATAAACTAAAAATTAAAATCAATAGATACAATTTCTTTTTCGTGCAAATCCATATAAAGTTGGATATTAAAATTATATTTGATTTTAAAATTATATTATACCATTATATTATAATATAATATTCTTCCGAATTTAAAAATAAATTAATGTCTATAACTTTCAAAATTAAAAATAATTAAAATAACAACAATTTTGCAAAAACATTAAAGAACATAAGAATATTATTCAATAAAATTTTAGGTTACTTTGAATTTTCGATTTCCTAGAAATGTACTTTTAAATCTTTACTTTTTTTGTTTAGTAATTGTACTTTTTACTCGTTACTTTTTAAAATAAGAACTTATTACTTTTTACTCGTTACTTTTTTTAAAAATACTTTTACTTTTACTCGTTACTTTTTTTTAAAAATACTTGGTACTTTTACTCGTTACTTTTTAAAAGTAACGTTGCCATATATGATTTTGGGGAATGGAAATTTATCCTTAACAGTCTGAGACTTCAATTTCCTAAAATCTATAATCAATCGGTGCTCTCCTGTCTTTTCCTCGACTAATAATACAGGACTGGAATATGGAGATCTTGTGTCTGAAACTATTCCATACTTTTTCTATTCGGAGACAATTTCTTTTTTTTTTCTTAGGAATTAGTTTTGTATTGTTTTTGAAAAATCGGCTTACTGCCCTCTATTTCTTTAATGTGAATTTTGCATAAATTTGTGCAGCCTAACTCACTCATGTTCAAAGCAAAACAGTCAGAATATCTATTTAAATTTAAAAGTTTAAATATTTTAATACTTTCTAAGGATTCGTCAAAATTAATATCTTTCATTAAAATAGGAGACTACTCACTGTTAATTGCATTTACTTCCAACTTTTTCATTTTCAATTTCCTCACTTACCTCTATTGCCCTACCTAAGCACTGATCTTTCCTAATTTTTAAGTTACATTCTTCCTTTTTACTACCGGTACAATCGTTTCACGGTTAATTACCTCAAGAATAGAATCAAAAATCTGGCCTATACTTTTAACTAAAATTACACAGTTAACAATCGAATTTTCACTTTCTTCGACTTTTGCCCTAATTAAATTGATTGATTTACATTAGACTTCTGCTTCGTTTATTGTTTTCAATTTAACAACATTTTTACTCATATCTACTTCAATTTCAGAAATAAAACGTCATTATTTGTGAATCCAAATTTTAAATTACCTCCAATACGCGCAAAAGCAATGTAGGGTAAGTCTAGCCAAGTTCTTCCTAAAATTAAATCACACGGTTGCGAATCATCTTTAACAATTATTAATAAATTTCCCGACTACATCATACACCCGAATATTTATTACAGCTTTACCGATACTATAGGTAAAGCTGTAGTAGAAAGCTATAGGTCCTATAGATTTCGTATTTGTAGCTGGACTACTTTGATTACATAAACCAAATAAATCACTGTTATCTGACTGCAATTCGAGATTCATTTTTAAAGCGATACTTTCTCTCAAAAGACAACAACTGCTACTTCCTGTGTCAATTAAAGCCGTCATCATATTACCATAAATATAAG
The DNA here is from genome assembly GCF_043381705.1 of Parasteatoda tepidariorum. Lineage (NCBI taxonomy): Eukaryota > Metazoa > Arthropoda > Arachnida > Araneae > Theridiidae > Parasteatoda > Parasteatoda tepidariorum. Next base: position 74,408,546 of record NC_092213.1, on the reverse strand, counting down.
CATCTTTCAAATAATTCGTAGGCGTCATTCATGCGCTTGAATCCGAGTTGTTTTGACTAACAGACAAATTATTTCCTTCTAGCTTTTGATAGGTTTCAGATTAAAACGTTCGCAGATAAATGACCTTGCTTTTTACATTTCTTTCAATAAGCAATGGTTTTAGACGCCTGGGAATCACGGGATATTTCCCTTTTTCATTTCGTATATCCGAGCTTAAATTTTTTTTCTTTTGTTTATACTTTTGTTTTCACTATACGGAATTGATTTCTTTTCTACCTGAAATTTACGGCCTAATTTGAAAGAATAATACTTCCATGTACTTTCTGGATTTTTAACATGATTTAAAAATCTAAACTTATCAGCACTTAACTTATATCTCTTGATTCTTAAGCTATGTTGCTTTCACATACTTATAATAATTAGCATTATCTTCGTTTCTTCGTTTTCACGCTCGATTAGTTGCGTAATTTCATAAGGAAGTAGTCACAATAATTGGGATACCCAATACTCTTCACTTAAATCAATACGTCGGGCCTGGGGTTCAAATAAAACTAAATAAAAATTTATATCTCCATCTTTGATCTTATATTCGTGCATTAACTTTCTAAAATCTGTGTGTACGTTTTTACTTTCATCGTTACTACTTAAATCCGAAATGTTTACGTTTTGAGCTCTAGTTTCGACATTCTAGTTCATGCTCACGGTCAGCCAACGTTTTGGCTGCTATTTCAATTTTGCAACAGAAACACATTTTATGATCATCATAAGCACAGAGAAAAATCTGGCATGTTGAAAGAACCATTATATATTTAACAAAGTATTTTTTTTTAAATTATGAATAAATGTTATTTGCAATTTTAAATGATTTTTTGGTGAATTTTTAACAATTGTTTTTTTTTTACATTACATTTTTCTTTGCTGCTCAAAATCAACAAGACTTAAAAACATTAAATTATGAACGTGTGTAGAAAATATGCGAGGAGTTAGAAAGAATACAAGAAAATAAAATTTGATTATTATTTTCATTTTTTTTATAACCACCATTGAACAATCAACTCGATTTTGAGCTTATGACTACCAATGTTAAACTCCGTAGCCTTGTAATTTTGAACCCAATCCAGAAGACAAGGGAACTCCTGGATCAGTACCCAGAGGCATTGATTTGTTATGAGAATTTGGTGACCCTGACAGATTTAACATGCATCAGTCACCATTTTATAAATAGGTATTCTTCGGCCGAATGGAATCTAACTCATGAAAAAAAGTTTTTTTTGATATATTCTTGATTTTGGTACAATTCTAAATCCGTAAATTTCTCTTTTTCTAATGCACTAGATAAGAATAAATTATAATCAACTAGCAGTGATGTACTTGTAAAAAATAAGCTATGTTGACCAAAAAAAGAATTTAGAATAGAAAAGCAATTAATTACTACAAGAATAAAAATGAATGCCCCCCCGAGCTGTTTAATACCTTTCTATCCCCGTTTATAATCGAAGCAAATTTTTCAATCTTATAAAATGTATAAATATTTTTTATTCTTTTTCTTGGCCCTACACCCTGGAGCAGGTGAGAGCTGTTATATTACTATTGTTTGTAAAAATAAAAAATAATAATAATATTTCAAAAGCTGATATTATTCAATTGATGTTTATGTTAAAAATATTTCTTCATTTTTTTAATTTTAATTGTTTAAAATACATTTGTTAAATTTTTGAGCCAGAATAAAAATTATCATTATTTATGTAAATTTTCGGCTTATATTTTGGAGGATTTTTATTAAAGGGTCTATTAAATATCAGAGAGAATAAATGTGATACTGGTTTGAAGTATCAATTCTTTTCTTGAAGATGTACAGTGGCTAGGATGTGAAAGAGCAACAGCCCCGGGCATACAGCCAAAACGAGCATTCAATATATCAATGGAACACACTAAGGATTTATATCAATTAGTTTTCGATAATTGCAATTGTAGAATAATTATTTTAATAATAGAATGAAATGTTTTAAAAGACAAATATCTGTTAATGTTTAATCAATGAAAAACATAACCCATATTGAATTGCCGCTGATAAATTTTATGTCAGAAAAAAGATTAAAGCCTGATAGTTTTCCCGACTTTAGAAACACCATCTAGTTTCATTATTCAATCAAATTGGTTTCGATGTCTTTCACCCCACCTGTCTCATTAGTGATTCAACATATTTCAATATCATTTCTGTTTCGTTCTAACTTAATATTAATTTGTTTGCGACAGTTAATTTGCATACCTTTTTTACTACATTCTTGCGGGGAGTAAAGATATAATATTGAAAGCATTAACTGAAAATTAAATTGGCTTTTTTGTATGCCTCTTTTACTTATATCATCCACACACCCACACGCAACTGTCTGCTCTAAATAATGCGATAACATAACATGAGGTAGCAAAACAAAACGTGTGGAGCTATTTAAATTTATATTAAAAAGTATTAGTCAATTGTTTTTAAACTGATAATTTTAGTAATTTCTTGGATATTTTTAAGTGCTATTTAAAACTGCAGCATATCACATGCAAGAATTAAATATATCATTTGTACAATATTAAAGAAAAATAAAAAGGAATTCTGATCTTTAGGAACAGATATTAAATAGTCTCATGAGCGGGATATGGGGCAAATTTACCTTTTAAAATCAAAAAACTTTATCTTTTAAACTGAAATTGCTTTTATTTTTAAATAATTTATTAATACGCAAATTGTTTAAACGATTATATACTTCTAATGACAACTAAGCTTTTACTTTCATCCAGTCATTTATTTATGTTTTTTTAAATTTATTTTTATTTTAATAAATTAAATGCACACGTTTAAAATAAAAACAAAGCTTGTCTAAATTTTAAAAATAGTTTCGATTTACAATTTTAAGAAGTAATTATAATTTATTTATTAATTTAAGGAGTAATAAATAATAATTTTTATTTAAAAGCCTTGTTAATTAAAAAGTTTTGAAGCCTTATTAACTTTAACACAACAAAAATCAAGGAGTTAGAAATAGATATACAATTAATTTAGCATGGTCTGGTACGGAGAGACCTAATTCTGATGCTAATTCTATTAATTCTACTTTTTTTTGCCTCCCTCCCCCCAAAAAAAGCCATACCTCATAAATTACGGTACTTAAATACATTACACATAGAAATACTTTATCAATAACGAAATTTTAGTACTTTCACCCAATTGTTTCTTTGAAAACGAAATTACTTTAATAGTAAATAAAATGACTTTTTTTGAAAACAAAATTAAGAAAATACTTTGTACTTATAAGCATAATTCTTAAAATCGTTTACTTCTTCACAATACGTTTGAATACTTAAAACGAAATAATAAAATTCGCTTACCGGCTTTCCGGGTAATCCCCGATCTGAGTTGTTGGCTATCCGTTATGACTGGTGTCGGGTATCATCTCTGTATGCATATAATTGCTACTGCCATCTAGTGGCCATCATTTTCTTTTAAATTTAAATTAAATTAAAGCTTAGTCTTAACATTTGTTTTCCAAGGTTTTGGATTAGAGTAATGTGCATAGAATAGAGCAGACTGTCACAGATCTCGTTTTAAGGTTAGAAGGTTTACACATAAACCACCTGACAAACTTTTTTAGGATAACATTAAAATGTTTTTGCTAAGTGAAAATAAAGCAATCTAAGCTGCTCAAAACATCAAACTTCATATAAACACAATAAATTGGAAAATGATAATATTTGCTGAGATAGAGTCTCATTATCGTATGTTAGCGTTCAATTAGTTTATTATTAAAACGTTATAGTGGTTTTCATTTGTGCGTAACGAAAACTCTAATTATTCAAAATATAATTTTGCTCCTGTATTTAAATTACAAGTTACTTTGATATCTGGGTTGTGTACAAAAAAGTACAAAAATACAAAGAGCATTTTACAACATTTAAAAAGACTATATATCAAGGATGATTAAAAAAAATGATTATTAAATATATAGTTAACATTTAGATGGAATCCTGCAACCGTCAAAAAATATTGAAAAACATTTTCGTGGTTTTCCTTGTATCGCAACATTTGATTTGTTTTAATATAATTTTTCATTTAATAGTTAACTCCAACAACTTTTATAAGTATGATTTTACTCTGATACTTAAATTGCGAGTTACTTTGATTTCTGGGTTGTGTTAAAAATTAAAAATATAAGAAGAGTGTTTCACAGCATTCACATAAAAAAAATATTAATTATAAAAAAATGTTTCATTACGACAACGAACATTTAGCTGAAATCTTATTACCGGTCAGTAATCTAAGAGACATTTTCGTGGTTTTCCTTTGTGTGTAGCGCAAAATTTGATTAATTTAATTTAATCTTAATTAAAATAAGTTTTTCTTATTACTTTCCTAAATATCATTTTATTTTTAGTGTATTTCAAAATTTCAAAGAATTCAATTTACCTGCACATAAAAACCAGTAAATACAAATTTTGAAATAAATTTTACCGAAATACTAATTTTGGCCACGAAACCTTGGATGCTAACGAATTTTAACGAAAGGAATTCTATTTTTAAACTATGCGATAGAAAAGAAGGAGTAAGTCTGTTCCGTCAATCATTTTTTTAAAATTTGCTCTTAAATAGAGTATGTATTTAGATATGCTAATAAATTTAATTATAATTGTTCACATATGAGTTAAAATAGACCTGTAATACCTACCAAGTTGTCTTATGAGCTAAAATAAAGAAGACCTCAATCATTCTGTAGTTGAAATGCACGTGCTATTCTATCAGAAATAATTTCTCTACTGATCAGACAAAAACATAATTTTTTTTAATATATAGTAAAAAAATTATGATTAACAAAATGGACATGTAAATCAAGATTGTAATCACTGCTCTCGTCGGAAAAGTTCACCCTCCTGTCGAGAAAATATTTTTTTTAAAAATAAAAAAAAGTCAACCCGACAAAAATAAGCTTCTATTAAGCCGAATTTTATTGATTTATTTGTTAGTTTTTTGTATTATTATAGACACCGCTTTCTCCAAAATTGTGTGAATGACAAAACTGCTCAACAACTCCTTTAATTGGCATATAGCGCGTTTACATTACATTATAAAAAAATTTATAATAAATTTGTTTTCCATTGTTTTTTAGAACTTAAATAATAAATATTCTAGAGCCGATGTAGCTTATATGATAAGTGATTTCACTTCCTATTGACGAGACTCGGATTCGAATTTCCATGGTAATTCGTATACTGCTCTCTGTTTGCTCTGACAAGAGTTACAATAACTCAAGTGGATACAATACCTCAAGATACAATACCTCAAGTTACAGTAAGATACAATGCCTCAAGTGGAAGAGGTATCATGCCGTGGTTGCGTATGATCTTGCCCTCGAGCTAACCATGGAGTATTTTCATGTTTTTTTTCTACCAATGTAAAGCAAATGTGAGTTTGTTTCAATTCTGATGTCCTCCATGAAAGTGAATTTGTCGTAAGATTTAACCAAGGATTTCCTTTGTTCTGTAAGTTTGGTTCAAAATTGCAAAACTACGGCAAAAAAATCATGAACATGAATTAATACCGTTACGAATATAAAGTAAATACCTTAAGTTTTCCAATAAATTTAATCTTAATAAATTTTTTGTTATTATTTATTTACATATATTTGGTAAACTGTAATTTTTTTAATTATTTGGCAAGAATTTTGTATGAAATGAAAAAGAAAAATATTCACATGTTAGAATTAATTTATTTTTGTTTTGGAAATGTACATTGCAAGGTTTATTCCCCTTGTCTTTCTTTTTCATTAGTAGATTAATACATATTCAACTTAATATGCTTTGAAACCTTAAAAAAAAAAAAAAAAAAAAAAAAAAAAAAAAAAAAAAAAAA
>NC_092213.1:74401930-74402577 GCF_043381705.1 Parasteatoda tepidariorum | reverse complement strand
ACGACTCTTTTTCCTGCTCCGCTCGCTTCCGTGCTCTGTAATCACGGTAATATTGTGCATTTTTCCCTCGTGGACCTCTTGAACCAGTGGAAGTGCTTGTGGTTGCCTCATCGTCTCGCCCTGGAGAATGTATTTGCATTAATAACGTATGTGAATGCGTCATAATGTAATTTCAGAAGAGAAAACCTAACAATCAATTGATATTCACCAGAGACGTACCCTGACATAACCTTAAATCCGTCGCATTGCCCATGGGATTGTTTTCACTCATTTTTTACAATTGTTATCCACTAAATTTGAAAATAAAAAATACTACCCTATTAAATTATATGTGTATCAACATAAACTAAAAAAATATTTATAGAAAAACAATTCGCGATCGCAACGAACTATAGGGGGCGTTGTTGTATGAGACGCTTACCTGCGATTTCTATATGAACCGTCATTCAGTTACTCTGGAGACGTCGTTAATGTAGCGTGTAGCATTGCAACGTTCCTTCTTTAATGTGGCTTATTAAATTTAAAAAAGAAAAATGCTTGATCTTCTTTCTTGTACAACCGAAAACAAAATGGTATCTCTTTTTATTAGAGAAGGAATATCCAAAACACATCGGAAAAATATTTGTACATTAACAGAAAAAAATATG
>NC_092213.1:74396057-74400616 GCF_043381705.1 Parasteatoda tepidariorum | reverse complement strand
GGAACTAAATGTAAACGTGATAAACGTGATATTTACAGGCTCCCGCTATACGGCGTACTCGAGCGTTGCGATCGCGAATACTTTTATGACTTTTATTATTTTTATGCTAGTGAGAACCAAAACGATATGGAAATGAATGAGGGAAAACTGGATCCTACCACGTGATTCCCGGCCAATAAAAATGTAGCGTTAAACGTTTAACGCAACCTTGTTGGAAGTCGCATAAGAAGTANAAAAAAAAAAAAAAAAAAAAAAAAAAAAAAAAAAAAGCATTGAATTATTTTAAAAATACTCAATTAAAAATAAAGATAAAAAACGCGAAAAGATAAAAAATTTTAATTTTTTGCCTTGGAAATGTTTGCAACATACATAATAACTAGTTTAGCGTAATTTTAATACACTTTCCATAGGTGCAAATATTTATTCTTTAAACCAAAATTTCATTTCATATTCCTTATTTCATTTTAAATACAGTAAAAGCTTGATATATCCAGATTCATATTGTGAGAAGTCGGATATTATGATACCTACAAAACATTCATATTTAAGATACAAAAATTCTAGAGCCGATATGGCTTATATGATAAGTGATTTCACTTCCTATTGATGATTAGTGATTTATGATAAGTGATTTCTCTTCCTATTGATGAGACTCGGATTCGAATTTCCATGCTAATTCGTAAACTGCTCTCTGTTTGCTCTGACAACAGTTACAATAACTCAAGTGGATACAATACCTCAAGTTACAGTAAGATACAATACCTCAAGTGGAAGAGGTATCATGTCGTGTTTGCGCATGATCTTGCCCTCATGCTAACCATGGAGTATTTTCATGTTTTTTTCTACTAATGTAAAGCAAATGTGAGCTTGTTTCAATTTTGTTTTCCTCCATGAAAGTGAATTTGTCGTAAGACTTAACCAAGGATTTCCTTTGTTTTGTAAGTTCGGTTCAAATTTGCAAAACTACGGCAAAAAATCATCAGCATGAATTAATACCAGAACTAATATAAAGTAAATACTTTAAGTGCAGAGATGCCAACTGCTCCGGACAGGCCAAAATTATTAAAATAAACGGTATTTAACTACAACTAAATCTTGCAAATATTTGACTAGTTTTGCTCGTTTTTTAAAAGGTATAAGAAAGACGTAACTGCTATAAAGTGGTGAATTATGTAAGCCTACGAATTATTTAGAAATAGTGGTGGATAAAAATTCTACTAAATTGAATTTATAAAACCAAGAATCACAATTGATAAACTACCACTTTAAACTATTTATGTGCTGTCCGGAGCAAGTTGGTATTTCTGTAAAATTTTCCAATAAATTTAATTTTAATAAATTTTTTGTTATTATTTGTTTACTTATATTTGGTAAAATGTAATTTTTTTTAATTATTTGGCAAGAATTTTGTATGAAATGAAAAAGAAACAATCCACATATTAGAATTAATTTTTTTTTTTTTAAAATGTACATTGCAAAGTTTATTCCCCTTGTCTTTCTTCTACATTAGTAGATTGACGATTAATACATATTCAACTTAATATGCTTTGAAACTTAAAAAAAAAAGCATTGAATTAAAAATACTCAATTAAAAATAAAGATAATAAAAAACGCAAAAAGTTAAAAATTGTAATTTTTTTTCCTTGGAAATTTTTGCAACATGCATAATAAATAGTTTAGCGTAATTTTAATGCACTTTCCATAGGTGCAAATATTTATTCTTTAAACCAAAATTTCATTTCATATTCTTTATTTCATTTTAAATACAGTAAAAGCTTGATATATCCAGATTCCAAAAAAAAAGAAAAAAAGAATCATGAGAAGAAATTTTTAAAAGTCTATCTTAATTTATTTACAATATATGTTAAAATCGATAGCCCTGATTGAAATAATAATTTTTTTTTTGTCCGTGAAATTACACTATGAAATTACATTATAATAATTAGGATAAAAGAAAATCGAACTTGACAATTTAAAAGGCATAAGCATTTCGAAGTTTATACAAAATAGGGCACGATATCTTTAGATAATTTATGTGGTTGCAAAAAATGTACTTATAACTTTATTTGCAAAAATGATCTATTAAGTGAAATTGAATTTAACACCGAAATGATTCAGAAGCTAATCGATGCATAAAAAAACAACTTTTTCACTTCATATTGTTTTTTAACTGTTTCGTTAAATGTACGTGAAATTTCAAATTTTTATTATCGACTAATTTTTATGTTATACGAGTAATCTTTAAGTTATTATTTTCTGAAAGAGTTTTGACTGCGACAACAATTTCACTTTATTTCGGAAATAATTTTTAAGCTTACAATGTTTGGTAAATTGCACCATACAGTACAAGATACATCGATAACATAAAAAAATACAATTGAAATTTACATTAAAATGAATCTGCACATTAAGGTATCAAAACTAGTGATTCTGGCTTCTTAGAAACAGACTTGAAAAAAATTAAGTGAAAAAAAGTTTTAAGTATAAAACCCGTTTCAACTTAACTATTTTGAATTAACTTTTTTGAGCCCCCTTATCGGAGGAGACTTGACCCCCTGTCAGGCAAAGTCAGAGACCCTGCTTGATATCTCATTGTCATATATCTCAGCTATTTCAGTAACATTTACTGATCAATTTCATTAACATTTGTCTCAACATCAATTTTGTTTTGCGAACGAGTTCGCATCACTTCCGCCGCAAGCTTAGTATCCTCTGAGATGAGATTTGTCCACTCATCTGTCACCAAAATTGGCTCCAGATTGATATCCATAAAGGTCATGACAGAATCCTTCAACGTTTGGTCAGAGTGGCGTTCAGCGAGTGCCAATGCTAGGCAAGCATTGTCAATGGTTAACTTGGATAAGAGAATTTCCCCGCAAAACTTGCGGAGATCTGAAACATCATATTTATCAGCAGCGTAGTACAAAGCTAGAACAGAATGAAAATCCTCATTTGGTACAAACGCTGTGTACAGGAATGAAATCAAGTCTTTAAGAACTTGCATTTTTAAGTCCACTATTTCTATAACGTTGGTTTCCTTTTCCTCTAGCTTGTGTTCGAACATTTTTGCAAACACTGGGGATCGTCCACATATAATTGCTTTGTGCACTCGCAAAGAGTCAGCGCCGATGCGCAAGCACACATCGGTGTACAGAGAAACGCCATACATGGTTTTCAAATCGCTAGACAATTTTACGAGATTTTTACTGTCATCCGCACCTTCCGATATCAGCTCAAAGGTTTGCGTCTCGATATTGTGTCCTGAAAATGTCATGGAACAAGAAAATGTCACAATATCTTTTGTCAGATTATATATATCGTTAGTATTTATTTTATCGTATTGGTCAATCAGTGCACATTGTTCATATTTCTCATATGTCTGATGAAGTATCTTTTTATACCATACTTTTCCGCTAGAGTCCACAATAGAAATTGTGTGTTCTACAGATACCTTTTGCTTTGTAGGATTGCACATGATCCAAATTAAATGTGATGAAGACTTTCTCATATAAGAATACCACCTAACCTCAGAACAGCAAGGATAGAAATCAGGACTTATGATTTCTTTTTCCAGCAAAAGTTTTGAAAAGTGTTCTATGGACCACTTGAAAGTGTAGGTGCTTATCGGAATTTGTGTCCTTATATGGCATACTTTCTTACACTTGGACATTGTTACTGAAACAAAAAAAAATTATATATATATTTTCTGAATGTTTTATAATCACCAAATGTAATATATATCCTAGAATGCTTGTCAAAAGAGAAATTTAAAAAAAAAAAAAAATACAAAATGGATATTTCAGCGAGGATAACAACAAAAATGGTCTCAGAAACTTTCAAATTGTTTTTGAAACAGGTGAGGTTAAAAATTTCAGTCTGTTATAGCTTGGAGTTGTTTCTAACAATCGTATTTTACTTCATCTCAATTTTCACAGGCAATTTATAAGGAGCAGATTTTTATTTGTTTTTGACTTCTCTTCTCTTGTTAATGAATAGTCAAGTTGTCATAGGGTTATTAATTTCTCCTGGCATAAATATAAATTTGTGACCCCTAATGTGTATATTATTTTAAATTCACTTCTGTTTAGGACTTCAAATTAAATTAAATATATATTAATCTATGTCAAAGGGGATATCTAAAGAGAATCTGTATGTTAAGTAAATAAATAAGTCTTCCTTTTTAATGTAAATATCACTAATCCCTTCAAACACAGTTATGTCAACATCAAGACCTATATATATGCTTAATGATGGAACGTGCACCAAAAAAGTAAAAGAGAGATAGAATTTAATTTTATTAATATTTATATTTCTCAATTTAACAAATATCAATTTAAAATTTAAGTTAATTTCTCGAATAACACGAATAAGTTGTTGTTGGTTTAAGTCACCTAAATCTGCACAATTGGCTATTGGCGATGGTCTCAACATCCCTGAGAATGATTTGAAGAGATGCCATCGCAATTTTGGTCCTCTGCAGAGGGGCTGGCTCCCCTGCTTCGGTAGCCCAACGACCTGCGTGAAGTCGAGTACTTCAGGGTAGATCAGTTTAACGAGGA
>NC_092213.1:74378727-74395557 GCF_043381705.1 Parasteatoda tepidariorum | reverse complement strand
GGAGCCACAGGTTGCCGACCACTGGTCTGGAGTATTTTCCGTTCGGGAGGACTGAGTTCGCTTTGCAATTTTCACTCTGGATTCATCCCTTTTCTTTTGCTTTAAGAGTGAGTTGGCCCCTTGTTCCATCCGTTCCGCTTTTTCAGAATTATTAGGGATCTGATTTGAAGAGCTTTGTTGATCGCTGTGGGATTCTGAACTTTTGAGGTTAGGAGATATGCTTGCAACTGTCTTTGCATAACTCTAAACTTCTGCTCCAGTAACTTCAATAGAACAAGTGATGTTAATTCCATAAGGGAAGAAGTTATTTGATGGTATTTTTATGTTTGGTAACAAATTCACAGGTCGCAATTTCGAAAAAAAAGAAAACGTAGCTTTATTTGCATAAAATGGTACATGGTTTTGAGACACAGTTATTGTAAAATTTAAATCAATTTCATCATTAGAAATGTTATATAGGTTTATTATGAGAAAATTATTGGGATCCAAGTACGAAGCTGCAAGTTTCAAAAAGTTGGTAAAAGTTGGTTTCAAAAGGCAGTGAGTACTGCCTTTATAATAAAATTCCGGACTTGAAATAGAAAAATCTCGTTGTAAACGAGGAAACCTATCAATTTTCCACTGAAATGAAAACGCTCCACTCTGCGATGTGCTGAAATAGGATTTTCCTGCACCATGATTTAATTCTGTGACATCAAGTCACAAGTTTAATTTAATTTTGGTATAATTTCGTTAATTCCTGATACAAATCCTTATTTTGTTGATCTAATTCTTATCGCCCCTTAATCTGTAGTGCAATGGGGACTTTCTCCCCCTGACTTTCCGTTCACATTCCTTCAGCCCTACCCTTTTCTTAGAAAAACAGATGTTTGCCGGTATGTTTGATGTCAGCGTGTCTTACAAAATCTGAGATGTGTTCCTTAACCGTAACTTTGGTAAAATAATTGTGATAACATCTCAACTTTTTGAAAATAAGTAATTTAACTTTAAGCAAGAGGATAAATATCGGAGCGCAAGAGACGCTCGTGGCATTCAAAAAAATCTTTTCATGTTGCTCTCCGCTTAACGGAGTTTCACTTTAAATTTTTTTCTCCTTCCTCCTCCTTGAGGTCGGAGCATGGCGTTACCACCGCCATTGCTTATGTTAGCGGCTGCATATTTAGTTTAAGTATGAAACTGCGTATTTTTCTTTAAGAAATCCATCTCCCATTCTCAGCATGTTTTGGTGAAAGGATCACCGCGCAAATGATTCTATCTAAATGACAGTGGTTGCAGCTTCCCTTCGTGCAAAATGATGAGATTCATCAGAATTCGTGTTGACATGGCGTCATATCGGCTGTCATGGTTTTCGCTGGTAAATGTTTGCAAGAGAAGATGATTATCCTACATCGTTTCCTTTTCGTCCTTATTCTACAACTTTTCACTGAAGTTATCCGGCATTGAATGCGCTTTTATTGGGCTTGGGGACTCGTTCTGTCTGAACGAAGACCTCGAAAATAAAGAACTTCCAGCCTCTCCTATCCACTACCTTCTCCATACGCTTGCTGTGTTTTGTTTCTTGATGCTGACTTAAGTTATAATAGAATAAATATGAACTTTCCACTTCATCTGAACTCTGGATTTTAATTTTTAACTCTTTTGTGGACAATGTATGGATTGTTTTCCTTTTTAGTACAGATATCTGGACCAAGCCAAGGTATGATTTATTACTTCAGTTTTTTTTATCGGGTTAATTCAACGCTTTATAATGTACTTCCACTAAACCTATTTATCATGTGCCTTCCTGTCTTTAAGTCAACTCTTTTCTTTATTCTTAGATACCCAACTCTATTCGGTACAAATTGAAATACTTAATTTGAAATTATTCGATTTTTTCTTTCTAAGCTTTCAATCCGTGTTTCTTTTTATCTTCACAGGAATCATCCACTTCTCGTCCACCCCTTAGCGTCAAATCAGAAGACAAAGTCGCCTAATAATAATTGATAACACAATCTATTCTGACACAAGAGATAAATTTTCATCTGGTTTTAATAAGCTATAATATATGCACTTTGTTTGAAAATCAGAAAGATAAGATATGTGTATCCTTCGGTTTAAAAACACAGTAGAACGAAGAATTTAATAAAATTGTAAATCAAGATGTATATTGCTATTTCGTCTCTGAAGACGGCATTTAAATTATCTCGTGTTAGGACTAAAAGGTTTTAATATAAACAAAAAAGTTTACTGTGATAGCTGTTCAAATACATGATGTTGTTCAATCAACATTTAATCAATAATATTATACAAAAATGTGATAAATATAGGCTATTTAACTGAACTATTTTTTAAATGTTTGAACAGTTTTTAAGAACAGGATAAAAGCTATAAAATATTTTTACTTAAAAGAATAAAGAGGAGAATTAATTGTAATATAATAAAATTTCATACTTGTTGAAAATTCATTATTTTAAAACTTTTACTATTTATCAATATGGTTATTTTATTTCTATGTTATTAATTTATTTCAAGAATTACTTTGTTAATGGTATTGTACTTAACTCTTCAATAAATACTATTAATAAAAAAAATTTGGAATTGTTATTCAATGTGTTTAGATATAGCTTACATTGTGTTTTGTTCTACTTCTTTGTAATAATAATTTCCTTTTTATTACAATTGCAACAAAGGTTACAGACGTTACTTTAGAACTAAAAAATTGCTTGGTAAATTACAAAAACAATTGAAAAAAAGAACTAATATTATAATGAAATTAATAGCCTTAACGAAAATATATTAGTTATTAACCTGTATTTTCTGACTGTTATTTTCCAAGTGTTTAAGAAGTTACATTTTATGAGATTACGATAGCAATTTTTTTTTAAAAAAAAAACCTAATATTATTAATAAAATTAATAGACTTAATGAAAAATTTCAAGATATCGCACCCTGGTAAGAAAAGTGACGAAAGTCGAAAAACAGCAATTTTGAGGTTAAAAATATGCACGTAGTGTCCCATCAAGCTCAAAAACTATCACATCTCAAACTCACAATGACACAGCTGAGGGCAGTTGTGTCAGTTTTGAGTCTCATTCAGAATGAAGGTTATCATATTCTTTAAGTTGCTTTTTCTCATATGATGCGTCATGACACTTTTCTTGCTGGAGTGCGATACATAGAGTACATACCAGTTATTAACCTGTATTTTCTATCTGTTATTTTCCTAAGTGTTTAAGAAGTTACACTTTACGAACAAGCGAATTATGTTAACGCAAATTTTGTCATTATTCACGTTTGTCAAGGTTGAACAAAACATTCTCATTTAATATTACCGAAAAATAGTGTGAACGTGCAGCAACAGGAAGAAGACATTTGTGTTCAATAATGGTTGCACAAACTGGATTCATTATTAAAATTTTTTAAGTAATTAGACATTTGCTGTTATTAATATAGAATAATGGTAACACAAATTCATTGTCCTAGTATGAATTGTGAATTGAGCTCTTGGGCAGTACATTCCCATTCATCATCCCTTATCCCATTCATCTAGAACTCCTTTTTTTATCTGTGTATTACAAACATTTCGGTCAGCTGTCCATGAAGTTGTTAATTTGCGTAAGGTAACTTAGGTGAATTATTAACCTGAGTGAAATATATTTATACATACTTCTATTTACAATAATAGGTCATAAAAAGAAAATAAAAAAGACAAAAATCAACTTCATAAATTGGTTACTCGGATGTCCTTTGTTCTCATCAAATAACTGCATGCACAGTTTTTGTCAGAAATACTACAGTGACAGCATAGGACGGAGCACAGTATTATGTTTCAAAGATTACTTTTTCCTTAAAGAAGGTGGTTTGGACATTCAAGGGTACCAAAGATGTTGGGAAGTAGGTTCAAACCTGAATAGATGTTTCGCACTACACCTGAAAAGATGTTGGGCACTACACCCGACAAGCGAGATATTAAAAGGTAGCAACACTTGTTCTTTTTGGAGCTGAATGAATAAATCATTTATGGTGTCCATTTTAATTTGTTTTCAGGAAATTAAAAAAAAAAAGAATTTTAATTCATAAATTTATAATAAATAATAATAAAAGAGTAAATAAAAAAAATTTATGGTTTAGCCTTTTTTTTTTTACAATTTTTAATGTTGAAAACAAAAAAAAATTGCTTAAAGACAAACTAAAGAAAACTATTTTTTTAATCAAAAATATTAATAATTAAAACAGAATAACATGAATAGATATCATTTTTAGTTGTGTGTAGAAGAGCCTGGAGTTTAACTCTGTGGAAGGCAAGGGCCCATCCTGGGCTGTCAGGCCAATGAAGAAGAAGAAAGAGAACAATTTGTTTAATCAAAATTAGTAAAAAAAAAGAATAATATTAATAGGTAACATTTTTAGTTATATGAAATTTAAAAAATTATTAAACTATTTTAAAATTTGCAAAATTTTTTATACACTCAAATTTTAAGTTTTTAAAGATATCTAGCTTACAACTTATTAACATTTGTATGTATAGACAGTACATGAAAATAATAAATACATTTTTACGAAAGTTACGGAAAATTTGTAAAAGCTCTAAAATTCTTAAAGTATATCAAATTTAAATTTGATTTGGAAAATATAGGTATTTTAAATTATTTGCATATAGAAAGAAATACTATTAGTAATTAAAATTCGAAACATTGTGAGTGTGAAAACAAAGGAAATAGTTTTTCAAAACTATTATATATTTATAAAAAACTTCAAACAAAATGATTAATTTAAACTAAATTCCTTAAAAACATGATAACTATGAAGCCACAATAGGTTGCCACTAGGGCATTTTACTAAAAAAAATTCATTATTAAATTTATTTTTATTAAATTGTTTTTATTTTTGTAAACTAAACAAAAATAATAACAGTCATAACTGCAAAGTTAAAATGCAACATAAATAGTGTAGGGAATTTTTTTTTTTTTGACTTGAAAATACTTTATGATTTTGATTTTAAAAAAATTAAAAGTATTTTTTCAAATACAGAACAGAATAAATTTGAAATAAAAAATTTAAATAAATAAAAAAAATACGTGTTTAATAGCTGTATGCTTCAAAAGACAGTGCGAAATAAATGTCACCTCACAAAATTCGATCCTGGCTGGAGATCAAATCACATGACCTCTAGGTAAGTAGGCTCTATTTAAGTTCCTTTTACTGTCTGAAAAAAATGAAACTTTATTAGGTATGTTTAGAAAAGGAACTCTATTTGTAATATACTCATCTGAATATTCAGCTCAAAAATTATTTACATATTTTTCAAATAAAGAAATAAAGCAGTGTGTTAGATTGCCATGTTCAGAACAGGAAAATTCCGCGAAAACTCAGACTACTCCTATTACTAGCGCCACGACCGGAGTGTTATCACATTTTGAAACTATTTTATTTCTTGTATAATAAATCTTTGAATATTAATAATAGTAGTAATATGTTTAAGGTTCCAGAATCACATTCCGCAATGTAAAAAATGTACCAGAATGTCGTACTTCACATTACAGCTACACAATAACCCATAGAAAACTAAACATTACTATCTAGACAAGTGATGTATAGTTTCAAATTCACTACTTAGACTGAATCGATTGTCCTTATAAATACAAGTATATAGGACTTAGAGATCCAAGTTGTAAGAGATTCAATTTTGTGAATTAAACCTATTTACGAATCAGTAACTCTTGTATATACAAGTGTGATATTACTTCCTAAGTAATTTTTACTCAAAATCAAATGAATTTAAAAGGAAATCGATAGATTAACTTGCTAAGTTAGAAAGACTTATAAAGATTTTTTGCTTATAAAGTACTTTTGCTTAAAAATCAACTTTTGTGTTTGTACATGGTGTTTGTACATTGTGTTTATACATTGGCATTGGAGGGGTATTGATTGAAGGTAGGGTTTAATTGCACAAAATCCAAAAGAGGATATGCTGCGCCAAACAAATGGCTTTGAAAACAAGTCTAACATTCAAGGTTATCCAACTAAAATACATAAAATCGGTACAAAAAAGGCAATGTGTGAAATGTAATGTTTCAGGAAAAATTAAATAAAATCAAAATTAAGTTGACATATTTAATAGTTTTGAAGTTATAAGGGTTTTATGCGTAAAAAGATATAGGTCGAAAACTATAATTCTAATGCAGAAACCATTATATCTTCTTACCAACTAGTTCTATTTATTTGGTTTCAATGCAAAACAATACACTGGATTCAATATTTTGCTACTTTATATGCGATGGTCATTTTTTAAGTCAGAACCGTTTTGTATAGGAGTAAGTGAGATTATATATATATGTAAATTGTATTACAAATTAAAATATGAACATTTATTCTCTCTTTAACATAGTCACCTTTAACATTGACACATTTGTACAGTCGTGGCACCATGTTTAAGATAACATCATCAAAGAGCTCTGGCATATAATCACAAAACCAGTTAGTTATACAGTTTCTTTCAACATGCAATTATTTTCCATGTGCTTCCTACCAAGAAATTCCATAAGTTTTGAAAACAAAAAGTGGTGCTAAGAACAATGCAGCCAACATCGGCAGAGACTTGAAATGAAAGGGTGGCTTAATGAGAGATTTGAACGAATTTTAGATTCCTGTATTGAGCCCGAACTAAAATTTTAAAACAATTTCCAAAATTCTCCTAAGTATTGTCGTTTTGACCTTTTTTATGGCACAAAAACGGGTCTATAATTTTATTCTTTAAAATTTTGCCAATTTGCTGATATGTTTTAAACATAGATGAAAATCATCAATATCAATGAATAACTGTAAAGGTTTTTTTTCTTTTAAATCAAGCTATGCATTTTAGAAATAACTTTTCAAACATTCCCCTGTTATATAAAATATTTACAAACTTAATATTTTTAAAAAGCACAATGCTTTTGAACTGAAAGAATAAAATTTATGCTCGCAGAAGACAATACTTACTGACAGCATATAAAGACTCAGATAACAGTGATAATAAGATAAACTTAGATAATGCTTTGAATTTTCGATATACACAGGTTTATTCTTTTGCTTGTTTGAAAATTTAGTAATCAATGCTCTTTATCACTTTCTATGCAGCATTTTTTTCATTTTATTGTTATTATATCAGGTTATAGGGGCTTTAAATTTTGAATGGTCTTGCAGTAATGCCCGTCTATTTAATGATAATTGTTTTTATAAAAAAATCATTTCTTTTTAATCCAAACAACCTGCAATAATTTGAGACAAAATTACATGTACTTTCAATCTGTTGAATTTGTACCAAAATAAAAATTACGAATTCAGGTTTTTGTTTTGACCGTGTGTTTTTGATAAAAAAATCATTTGGGGGAAAACAATTGCCACACGTCTAAAGATAAATATTATTTTCTGTCACAGCTAAAGAATCAAGTTATATTTCCAAAATAATTCTTTAGCTATATCTTATGTCTATAATAAATTACTTTTTTAAACCCTTTGACTCTGAATATTTATTAATAATATTTTTCTTACTTTTTTTCATCATTTCGATTAAAATAAGTGAAAACAATTATATTTAGCATTTTAAAATTAATTGCATATGAAAGACAGCACAAAACACTTTTGTCTTTTATTGCGTTTAGACTAAAATTTTCCAAACACGACTCACTTCCTATCAATTTTTCAAATTTGTACTTACTTATATTTAAGAGAAACAGCTATTCATCATTGAAATTTCTTTAATTTATAAAAAAAAAACTATTGATAAATACTTTGAATATGATTGTAAACAAATTTTTCAAACTACTTTTTTGGGATTTTATATTTCAGTATAAATATAATTTGACGCAGATTTTTTGAGTAACTATTAGAATGTTTCATACAATTTAAAAATAGACAATATGTTTTTTTCTAATAATTAGAGTGGTAGAAAAAGCATTATATGTAAGGAACACCGGTGTTCCATATCCATCAAAGTGTTGATACGAAATTATAGCTTTTGTTTCAATATGAGTATGAAAAGTGACTATCTATACAAAACCAGAAGATTCAGCGACAAGGGACACAATAAGATACTTAGTGGTTATGATACAAAAATGGAAGTAAGTATTGTGATCAAAAATTGTTTTAATTGTCAGGACATTAAAACAGCAATTCCGGAAAATAGTTAAGTATTTCTCTGAACACAAAGACAGAGACACAAAAGACAAAACAAGAAGAAGAAAAAATACTTTGTCTTAAAGTATTAAAACTCCCTGTAACATTCAATGTCACAACATTCAATGAGATTTCATAATTAAGTAAATTCAAAATTTATCATTAAATATTTATTACACAGTTCAAACTATTAATAGAATATTAATTTACATTTGAAATAGCAGTTGTTTCTTTTACAAAGAAAATTTTGGGCGTTTCTTTTTTTTTTATCAAGCAAAACGTGCAAAAAATATGAAAATATTTGATGTAAAAATGACATTTTCTGAAACATTATAGCTTTACACCATATTGTCTTAAGCCTTTTTAATTTAAGTATAAAACAAATAGTATCACCAAAAATAATATAACGATATTTAACATTCTCATATCGTTTACTTCACACAGTTACACTTTGATAAAATGTAGTTATCTTAATAATAATGATACACATGTTTGAAGTTTTCTAAAAGTAAGTTCACAAATCAAATAACAATATTGGAAGAAAATGAAACCGAAAACAGACCTACTTAGTCAAAGCTCCAGCACAATAACGCATTAAAAGAGCAGCTAGTTTTGTGTCTTTATCTGTTAATTCAATCCACGACTCTGTATTGGCAATGGATTTAAAATTCTTAGAAATAAAGTTCATTATTTCTTCTTTGAAAGCATCATCACTGTGGCGGTATGCCAGACTGAGCATTGGACAGGCATTGTTCACATCAAGTAAAGATAAGAGATCTTTCATACAAGCTAATCTAAGACCCAAAATCTCATACTTGTCAGCTGCGTAGTAAAGCTCACATGCTTCTTCGTATTGAAGACCACCCTTTTCCCCACAGTACAAGTAGTTGATGAGTTTTTTCATAATAGAAGTCCGGATATCTGTCACAACAATCTTATCGTTTGTGGTTTCTAATGATGAATGTTCAAACATTTTACAAAATACTGGCGATCTTGCACATAATATATTTTTATGCGCTTTGATGGTGGTATCTTCGACTCGAATCGTAACATCAGTATTCATGGTTTGGGTTAGCATCCTTTTAAAATCGATCAAAAGTTGCTTCATTGTTTCAAAATCTGGACTATCGTCAGAATCTGCAATTATCACTGTGGATTCATCAAGTTCCTTTTGCCTCAAGAGTAAGTTGGCCCCTTGTTCCTTCCGGTCTGCTTCTGAATTATTATGGATCTGATTTGAAGAGTTCTGTTGATCGCTTTGGGATTCTGAATTGTTGAGGTTAGGATGTAGGATTGTCACTATCTTTGTATGACTCTCAACTTCTGGTCCAAATACTTCAATAGTACAAATGATGGTAAGGACATCACTGATGGACGGTGTATTTGATAGTGAATTAAACAATTTCACAGATCTCAATTTCGAAAAAGAAAAAAACGTGCCTCTATCTTCATAAACTAATTTCTGGTTATGAGCCACAGTGATTGTAAATTTGAGATCAATATCGTCATTAGATTTGCTGTATAGATCTAATGTTGAAGAACAATACAAAGTACTAAGTTTTAAGAACCAGGGGCAACTATTATCTTTATAAAAAAATTCCGGACTTGAAATAGGAATCTTTTCTCGTAAACTACGAAGATTATAGATTTTCCACTTTAAAGAAAACGCACCATTCTTTGAAATGATGAAGCAGGACTTCACTTCATCATGATTTAATTCCATCTTAAGAAATTTAAATAAGATGAAATGATTCGATTCTCTGTTTCTTTTTATCTTCACAGGAATCATCCACAGCTTAGCGTCGATTCAAAGTAGAATGTCGAAGACTAAGAATTTAATTTACACAGAAGTAAAATTAAAAAAAATTGAAAAGATCAAACATGATCAGCACCACATGATTTATGATCAGCACCTTCTTACCCTTTGGATCAGGCACGAAAATCAAAATTTATTTATTTATTTATTTTATTTTATTGAAATTACATACATTTGCAGACTTGTGTGCTCAATATCATGCTCAATATATAGGAAAAATCAAAATAAAATAATTTTATTCTCATAAAGATACAGTATTGATATATTTGCTTAGTTGTAGAAAGAGCCAACAAATTTGGACTTTAAAGGGGTATTCACACTAGATAATATAGAATGGTACGTATTATAAACGTATCATTGTTGTTGTTGTTGTTCATTTACGTCGTACTAGAGCTGCACAATGGGCTATTGGCGACGGTGTGGGAAACATCCCTGAGGATGATCCGAAGACATGCCATCGCAATTTTGATCCTCTGTAAAGGGGATGGCATCCCCGCTTCGGTAGCTCGACGATCTGCATGCGAAGTCGAGCACTTTACGGTAGAACAGTTTAACGAGGACCCATACCGCACACCCTCGGTCCCTACGCAGGCTGATCCAAGTTATCACCCACCCGCACACTGACCGTAGCCAGTGATGCTTGACTTCGGTGATCTGCTGGGAACCGTGTCTTACCGCGGGACATAAACGTATCATAGCTGATAAATAGTTTTGAGTTCCTGATTGGCGAATTTCACACGTGTAACTATGGTTGACTAATTAGGATCTCATATACATCTCCAAATTCGCATAGGCAAATATTTTGTATTCAGTGGAAACGGCCCCTGAAGAAAACTGTCCCTCCGAGTGCGTCAACCTCTGATCACCTTTCAAAAAGAAAGGAGAACCAAAGATTGGTGAATTTTTTTAGAAAAATATATATTTTTCAATCAAGTTATCATATTTCTTCGACCTTGGCCGGAGGTGCGGTAACAGCATTCGGGGAAAATGCTTCATGAAGGAATAATCTCTGCATATAAAAAATTCGTGGATTTGAGCGAAAATTCGAGTGGAAAATCTTTTAGTGGGTAACTATATTTTACCAAGAAAGTTCTCTGTTGCAACTACGAATTTTTAAATTTTTTTTTTAAATGAAGCAAATATATTTTCATAGATCATTAATTGATTTATTGTTGATTTATTGAAATTACATACATTTGCTGACTTGTGTGCTCAATATATAGGCTTATAAGTCATTGTCAAGTAGAAAATACAGATAAAACAATTCAGAGAAAGACATCACAAAGAATACATCCAAGGTTACGGCGGGATTCGAACCCGCTACCTCCACGCTTAACAGAGCTTTTGGACCGTAGATCATTAATAAGAAGAAAAAAAGAATCTAAGAATCGATTTATACACCCGTTCAATTTAGTGAATCGATACAAAAGAATCGATTCATTTTAATGGATTGATTGGCACATCACTATTGATAACGCTATCAATTCTTTCACGAGGGATAATTTTGATATCATTTTGATTAATTTTGATATCATCAAATTATAATTGGGTATAATATGAAAAAACACAACTACTTCGATTTAGTAGGAACAACATATGACGCAATGCTAAACGAATGGAATTTAGTTGTTGTTTATTTAGTTATTGTTATTAGTAGTTGTTGTTATTTGTTTTAGCTGTTGTTGTTTATTTAGTTGTATTTAGTTTCAATTACTTTTCTTTATAATGCAATAAAATCTGGCGAGCAGCTATTTAAACGATCGAACACTTCGTTTGTTTATTTGTGGCTTGAAGTTAGGCTCGCAGAAAATGCCGTTCATGGGTTAAATTTAGTAGGAACAACACAACGTAGGCTATATTATATCCAATTAAGTATTTTGTTTGAAAATCAGAAAGATAAAATACTTGTATCAGTCGGTTGGAAATTACGATAGATTGAGCAATTGTAAGTCAGGAAATATGTTGCAATTTGGTGCATATGTTAGACATTTAAATTATGACTTGCTAGAATAAAAAGGTTTTAATATTCTCAAAAAAATTTACCGTGGTAGCTGTTCAAATACAAGTTGATATTCAATTAACATGCTGTTCAATCAACATTTAATCAGGAATATGACACAAAAATATGATAAAGATACGATATTTAACTGAACTATTTTTAAATGTTTGCACAATATTCAAGAACAGGATAAAAGCTATAAAATATTCCGTACAGACGCTACTTTAGAAGTAAAATAATGCTCGGTAAATTTGAAAAATAATTTTAAAAAAAATAAATAAAGAGGCCGGGCATGGTGGCTNAAAAAAAAAAAAAAAAAAAAAAAAAAAAAAAAAAAAAAAAAAAAAAAAAAAAAAAAAAAATGAAAATTTCGTTTTTATGAAATTATCTTAAGTAAAAATATTCAAGAGTACATACTAGTTATTAAACTGCATTTTCTGTCTCTTATTTTCCTAAGTGTGAAGTTACACTTTACGAACAAGCGAATAATAATAAGGCAAAAATTTCATTAATACTTACGTTTATCAGGGAAAAACAAAACATTCTCATTTAATATTACCGAAAAATAGTGACACAAATTGGTCCGTTATGGACGTGTATCATGAAAGAAGAAGACATATGTTTTCAATAATTGTTACACAAATTAGATTTATTATTAACGTTTTTCAAGTAATAATGAAATATTTGTTGTCATTAATAGCGAATAATGGCAACACAAATTCATAGTTCTAGTATAAAGTGACCACATTTTCATTGAGACAAAGCGGGACAAATGGGATGAAATGAGAACTACAATTTAGTTATATATATTTTATTGTATACATTCATATACTTGTACAAAAATGTATGTATTATTAATTATTGGTGAATATAAAAATATTTCTAAAAAAATAATAATTTGAACATCATAATTTTTAATCAAATAAAATTTTTTATTTAAAAAAAATTATGATTTTCTTTCACGGTCGTATTTTTGATCTGAGTGAATACTTTTGAATAGATTTGGATCATTTATTAAAATATCGTGAAATATTTCACATGAATTTGTCAAATTATATTTTACACTTAAAATAGATTTTTAAAGTTTTAATGCTCAACTGCGTTTTTTCCGTTGTCCATATTTTATTGATACTAGAAAAAACACGTTCTGTTGCTACATTTGTTCCTGGAAGGGAGAGCGCGAATTCTACAATTTTAAAAATATTTTGATGAGGAATATTATTTTGTTTAAAATGAAGGAATAGCTCCGTCCATTTTTTGTCTGTTTCCACATTTGCAGATAACCAACATTTAGTTTTTTTCATCTGTAACATATCTTTTTACCAATGACACCTCATCAAAAAGATCATTTTCGCAAATATTATTTTTCGAAAATGGTTACTAATATATTCAAAAGATTTTTCCACATATTCCCATAAAATCTCCTTTTTTAATGTCACCCAATGAAAATTTTTGATATCTTCGAATTGAACTGTCCATTCTTCAAGATATTCCAAACAGTTGTTAGAAAAAATTTTGACATGTTTCAGAAAATCAGATCGTTTAATGGCACCTTGCTCTTCCAACCTAATAAAATCTTTTCGAATAATTAAAGGAATGTAATCGATATCAATTCTTTCTTGTAATTTTGTTTTTAAATTATTGATTCCATTTCACACTTCCGTAATTGAAATTGTGCCCCCTTCAGTAATTTTCACAGCATTGTGAAATAATGTAGCTTGGTTGTGGATGAACTGAAGCCAAATCTGTGATGTGCCATTTTCAAAAAAGAGCAGCAATATTCTTGGACATTTATCTTGTGATAAAAAGTATGATTTTAATGGTTCGTATATTTTTAAAATATTTTCTACAGCTGGTAAAAGAGCTAGCCATCGTGTTTTGCCTGTAACCAAGAATTCTTTTATATTTAATTTCTGCACTTTCACAAAAATCCTTCAAACTTTCAACACGCACAGTATATATAAAAAAATACAAATAAATTTTTGAAATAATATTTTAAACATCAACTGGAAGTAAGTCAGATGTTGTTTGAATAGTATTATGTAGAATGTGTGCTGCACAGCCTACTTCAATAATTTTTTGGTTCAAATGTTTGTTAAGTTTCGTGAAAACGTTATTGATGCCTCTTCTAGCTTTTCCACCAAAATTTGCGTTAGTGTTATCCACACGATAGACAATAATTTTATTGTTCAAATTATTCTTTTTCAAAATAGTACTTACTGAATGAAAAATTATTTGTGAAGTTTCACCCGGCAATGAAACAAAATCTAATATTCTATATTTAATTCTTGTTTCTGGATCAAAAAATCTAACAATTGTGGGAAATAATTTTAAATCTTTGTGGTTGGAAGCATCGGAATGCATGGATATAAATGCGCATTTTTTTAATTCTTTCTGAAATTGTGAAAACGAATATGGCGAAAAAATATTACAAATAATTGCTTCGGTTTTTGTCCTTGCACATGCATATTTTTTGTCGTATAATGTTTTGATCACTTGCGACGTAGAATCCATTGATCTGAAACTTTGATTTTCAGATCAAGGTTTATGGTGTGGAAAGCAAATAGCCCTTCCGCTAATGCTAGCTGTTTTTCCGTGTTGCCAAAGCTAACACTGCGAAAAAACTTCCATTTTAGACGAGGAAGCGGCATTATTCAAAAATCTTTTGTGCCTCTTTGTAATATCGTTTTTTCCGCCATGTGAGACCAAAAAATCAGCATTGCATTTATCACACAGTACCATATAGTCTATTTTGGTTTTTTTAATAAATGGAAATTCTCTGCTTAACTCTTCATTAAATTTGCATTCTCTTTTTTTACTCATCTTTTATTCTGTGGGTAAATACTAGAAATAAATAAAAAAATTTACTACAAAGACTAAAAAAGAGTATTAAATTTTACCTTATTGACCGTTACGTTGTGGCGATTATTGCTCTACCACTACCTTCGTCAATCAAATAATGATTCAAACCCAACGTCAAATTGAAAACAACAACCCGCACTGTCTAACGTCAGTCCGCACTGTCAGCACTTATCTGAATTAAGCCGAGACGTAACGACAATGATCGAACACCACCGAGTAAATCTAACTCGATACATTGCTTAATTTAGTTTACTCTGATTGCACTTTATGTTTTTTTTATGTATTTTTTATTTCTTTATATTCACCATAATACTTAATAAATTATAGGTAATATATTTTTACAGTACAGTTAAAATAAGAAATGCAAATATTTTCTAAAAAGCGGGACATTTTTAAAAATCGGCGGGACGCGGGACATTCCACCAAAACGCGGGACTGTCCCGTCGAAATCGGGACGTGTGGTCACTTTATTCTAGTATGAGTTGCAAACTGGGCCGTGCAGGGGCCTTTATCGCATTAAGGTAATTATACTTAGACATACTTCTATTTACTATAATAGGTCATCAAAAGAAAATAAAAATATCAAAATTTAACTTAAATAAGTTAGGTTGATGTCCTTTTGTTTTCATCAAATCACTGTACTCACAGTATTTGCCAGAAATACAGTAACCGGATAGGGCGTGGCACATTAATAAGTATTAAATTACTTCCTCTCCTCAAAGGAGGTAGCTTGGACTTTCAAGGGTACCAAAGATGTTGGGCAATAGGTCTAAACCTGAATAGATGTTGGGCACTACTCCTGACAAGCGACATATTTAAAGGCAACAACACTTCTTTCGCAATACTTCTTTTTGGTGCTGAATGGATAGATTATTTATGGTCTCCATTTTAATTTGTTTTGAGGTAATTAAAAGAAAGTTAATTTTAGCTAATAAATTTATAAAAAATAATTTAAAAGAGGAAAATAAAAAAAAAATGAATGCTTAGTTTTTTTTTATTTAATTTTTAATGTTGAGGACAAAAAAAATGCTCGAAGACAAACTAAAGAAAAAAATCTTTTAATCAAAAATAATTAAAAAAAGAATACCATTAATAGGCATCATGTTTAGTTATGTGAAATTTTGAAAGTTAAATTAATTTGTTAAATTTTTTATACACTCAAATTTTAAGTTTTTAAAGATATCTAATTTACTACTTATTAATATTTGTATGTATAAACAGTGCATAAAAATAATAAATACATTTTTACGAAAGTTACGGAAAATTTGTAAAAGATCGTCTTAAATTCTTAAAGTATATCAAATCTGAGGAAAATATAGGTAATTTAAAGTATTTGTATGTATAAAGTATTGAAATGCTGTTAGTAAGTAAAATTTGAAACATTGTGAGGAAACAAGGAAATAGGTTTTTATAATTATTATGTATTTATAAAAAAACTGTACAGAATGAATTAAAACTGGATTCCTTAAAAACATGATGACTATAAAGCCACAATAGGTCATCATTATTGCATTTTACTAGAAAAAGTCATTATTAAATTAATTTTTATTAAATTGTTTGCATTTTTTAAAGTTAAAAAAAATTAACAGTCATAACTGCAAAGTAAAAACACATCATAAATAGTTTAGGTACAAAAACATTTTTGACTTGAAAATATTTCATGATTTTTTTAATAAAAATCTATAAGTATTTTTTCAAATGTAGAACAGAACAAATTTGCAATAAAAAATTGAAATAAATGAAAATTAAGTGTTTAATAGCTATATGCTTCAAAAGACAGTGCGAAATAAATGTCACAGCACAAAATTCGATCCCGGCGGAAGATCGAATCACATGACCTCTAGGTAAGTAGGCTCTATTTGAAGTAACTTAAAATTTCTTTTACTGCCTGAAAAAAATAATACTTTATTGCGTACTTTTAGAAATCCCCCACTATTCGTAATACACTTATCAGAATATTCAGCTCAAAAATTATTTGCCTATTTTTAAAATAAGGAAATTAAGCAGCGTGAGTCTT